>NC_092130.1:53224699-53524699 GCF_043159975.1 Macaca nemestrina | reverse complement strand
GAAGAGCCATATGATGAAGAAGAGGGAAATGAATAGGGTCTTGGGAGTGGCAGCTGGAGGAACAGGGTCTGGGAGACAGAGAAAGGGAGGAAGTGTATGCTAGAAGCAGCTTCCACATGCTGACACTGTGCTATGGGATATGGGAATGGTACATTTTAGACAGGAAATACATATTGAATAACAATGGAACGTGCTCAGATTAGAAACAAGCAGGCACAGGAGAGTAATGCCAGGAAGCAGGGGGCCTAGCTTCTGAAAATATTCTAGGAGACAGTGATGTCCTTCTCTACAGCTCCCAGAGGTAAGCATAAAGAGAGAGATCAAATGTTGCATTTTGTGGGTGCTGTCAACTAGTACTCAAGCAATCAACCTACTGCATGAAGTTAAAAGTTAAAAGGATGTAAAAAGGGATATTTAAAAATTCTTCCTCATATACAGCGAGAACACTTATTGGGAAATGGCCTTTCTTTGGTGGCAGCTTCTCAGCTAGATAAATTAGTGCTTTTATGGGCAGCAGAGTCAATATCCCAACACACAGAATAATCATCAGGCAAAGTGCGCCTCCACGTCCAACAAAGACTTTAGGCTGTGTCAGGACGTAAGAAGAAAATAACCAGCAGGGAGGATTCATGGTCTGTGCAGGCAGTGACAGCAACAGCGGCCAAGTACATCATTCATAATATACTACAATCCCAGCAAAAGTGAGAAATATAAACAAGAGAAAGAAAATGCCATGCCTCGTAACAGATGGAGTCCTAGAGTACTAGAGGAGGGAAACGTCCAAGGTGTGTCTGTGTCTTTGACTGATGGACACCCAGAAGCTGAGCTTTTTCTTTATGTGATCTGCCTTAGCATCACAGACACACACACAAAGGCACACACACACATAGTCATAAACCAAATCTCACGCTCCCGCCAGCATCTGAAGGTCTGCTTTCTACCAGGCAGGTGAGTGTGTTACAGACAAGAAGAAAGGCCTGTGCCAGCGGTGAGGGTGCCAGCTCCAAATGGCCTGAACCCCAGCCACGGCCCATACTTACTAGTGTCCAAAAGAGGTAAATAGTGAAGAGTGCGACAGTGAGTGCAATCAGCCCGACGGCTTCTAGCCGACTACTAAAGTGCAGGTGGTCCACGGCGCCCCGCAGGCACAGCCAGCCCGAGATGGTGGCCAGGGGAGTTATAAACAAGAAGCACACCATGTCGCCAAACAGAGTCCGCTTCTCATGCTGGGGGCCAGGATTTCTCAGCCACTGCCAGGTAAAGGGAGACAGAGAAGAGCAAGGGAGAAGGTTAAATGCCAGTGTGGAGTGGAGAAATGCTGCTCTGAAGTTATCTTTGCCTTCAGAACCTTGGGAAAAGGCATTTCTGTCTTGTTATGAGATAACAAGGAAGCGTTCAGGGCTCATTCCTATGCCCCACCCCCTGAATAATAATGATATGATACAAATAACAATAATAATTTATAGTCTCCTTGCTGTAGATGACCTACTTTTTTTGAAAATAGTCGTTACTATTCTGAATCACAATGATCCCATGTGGAAGGAAGAGAGAATGTTACTGTTGGAAGGTAACAGCTGAGGTAGGATAAGCTCAGTCATGTGTCCAAAGCCTTCCAGTGTCTTGACCCTGGGAATGTGTGCAGGAAAGGGTTGGGTTGCTCAACCCCTGCACATTCCCAAGACAGGCCTATTTTTAGGACTGGCTCTTGACCAGCTCCTGAGAGATGAGCTTTGAGTCCTAGTAATAGTTTGCCTCATAAGACTATTTTGCATGCCAGAGGCCTTGGGCCACAATACTAGTATGATCAGATACTTTATGTCAACAATGTGATTTATGGTGAACACCTCTTTTTGCCCTGGGAGGCTGGAGTTTGAGTAGCTGAGGTCAGTCGTGCAGATATTGCATGTCTGTGTGACTGATCCCAGTCAAAATCCTGAATACTAAGGCTCAGGTGAGCTTCCCAGATTGGCAAATACTTCGCACATGTTGTCACAAATCATTGCTGGAAAAATTAAGCATATTTGTTTGACTCCACTAGGAAAGGACACCTGGAAGCCTGTGTCTTGTTTATCCTGGACTTCGCCCCATGCACCTTCACCCTTTTCTGCTTTTAATCTGTATCCCTTTGCTGTAATAAACCATAACCATGAGTATAACAGTTTTTTTCTGAGTCCTGTGAGTCCTTTTAGTGAATAACTGAGCCTGAAGATGGTCTTGGGGAGAGCCAACATAGAATAAGACTCACCTGATGCCATGAACTCATTAATGCCCTCTCTTGGCTTTTGGATTCTGAACCTCCTCACTTAGGAACATCTCTGACATCTTGATTATGCTACCATCTTGACTGAACCAATCCCCAAAAGGATGGGGAAAACCTCACGCTTGTTGAAAGACTAAAGACAATTTCTACAGTTAGGAAAATAGGATGGCTGTCCTCCCATTTGGGTACCTGCTTAATGCTTGCTATAATGCTTTCCAAAATCCATTCAACAATATATTTAATTCAGTGCTTACATAATGGTGTCAATTCACATGGGTAATGAGGCCTAATAGCTTTTCTTCAGATTAGCATTGAAACACTCTACAGATAATTTGACATTCCCATCTCACTGTTCCATGTAGTAACGACAGAATCCAAGTTGTCCAGAGAAGGAGTGGGGTCAAACACAGATGATGAGGAGAGACACTAGCACACTCTGTCTTCCATTTCGTCCCTACCAACAAACAGGGACCTAGCATTGACTGTCTGCTGATGTGTGCCCAGCAGTGCCACACATCTGGCTTGCCAAACAGGAGCACTGGCCACCGAGGAGACAGCCCAAGCGGCCAGGGCAGCAAATCCTACAAAACCACCGGGAGGAAGGGAAGGGCCATGATGGGTGAGACAAGAGTGGGTGGGGCTGACAGGAGAGGGAGGGGAAGGCCATGTTCCAGGATGGAAGGACAAAATAGAAAAGCTGCACAGAGGGAAACAAGTTGAGGAAAGAGCAGTGTAAGACCTGGCAAAACCCCAATGACTGAGTAAAAGAGGCAGGTGGTAAAAGGCACCAAAGAAAGTTTTCTGGGAGGTGCCCTTCCTCAAATGTTTGCATGAATCCCCAACATTCCACATTTCAGAGACAATCCACCTTAAACATGGGCTGAGATGGTGAATACAGTCAGTTTCACCTCAAAAGTGGACAGAAATAAGTATTAAAACATAGATAATGGGGAGCTGACTTGTCTGTGAATTTAAATACTGCATTATAAATATTTAATGTAAATACCAAAATAAGTGCAAATGATATTATTAATCCTGCATGTGTTGTCATGCCACCTCAGACATCTCAGCAGCTTCAAAGAAGTTCAAAGAGCTCTTATTAATTAACATGTTCTTGCCTAAGTACTGGGAATATCACTATCAAGTGGAGAGTAGAAATAGGGCATTATTGTATCTTAATTTTACAGAGGCTCAGTAAAGTTAAATGTTGGTGCCAGGTGATTGAGAAGCTGAACTGAGAAGAGGATCGAGATCTCTACTCTTATTTAGATGTTAGTGAATATTCAAAAATTAAAATTGCAAGACATTCAGACATCCAGATTCTTAAACAATGGTGACCAAATTATAGCAAACCAACCCAATTCTCCTCATGGTTTGGGTTTTCCCTGGAAGCAGATAGACATCTGGTGTACTCTTCTCTGTACCTCCATTTTGGAACAGTAGGCCCTGAATACCTATGCTACCTATGTACACAGAAATGCTGACCTCATTAGCTAAGACTTCCCTTCCTTTCTTTGGCTTGGGAATTCTGGATGCATTTTATTAAAACTAATTCAGTACTTTACTTATTTATGTGGCCCTTGACATTACCCAATGAAATGACTTAGATATGGAAGGAGGGGAGGAGGTAATTATGAATCAATGTTTACCTCTGCCTGATGCAAAATAAATGTGCAAAGACAAACTAGAGATTATAATTGCTTGTTCCCAGTTCCTGTTTTCTAATTGTTCTTTGATCTTCCGTATTTATGTGCCCATGATCACCCAATAAGATGAATTCTGCACCTTGTTAACTCTAGTTTTGGGGAGTTCAGCTTACTCTTTGTGTTGTTTGCTGCTGGTTGTATTTAGGTATGGAGTACTTTACATGGTACTATTATGTTAAATTATGTATCTTCTGCAGAGCTCCAAATGTTATCTATTATACAAAGGCAGGTTTGTGAGCAAGATCAGTAGCAATCATCCATCCTCATTGAGGAAAAGAGAAAACTACCCTTGGCTATGGTAAGAGCCACTAAGGATTCAGATATATCCATAAATCAACATAGAATATTAATATAAGCAAAGTTTATAACAGATAAAAATTTGATTACAGTTTATGTTTCTAGCAATATGGAATTGTCTAAATAAATTATGGAATTTACTTAACATAGAATACTATATATTAATAGCAATTTCAAATGCTAATGTACATTTTATATTTACTGGCATGACATATTGCTGAGCAGGAAAAAATTCTAGTGGACAGAATGTATAGTATGATCCTATATATGTAAGACATATTTACACAGAGACAGACATTTACATTTACACACACATAGTGTATTCACATAAAGAACAGGGGGACACCTAGCAAAATAATAGCTATTCTTGGTGGTGGCACTGTGAGTGGTTTAAAATTTTTTTTGTACATTATTTTCTTGTTTTTGTAAAATGAACATGGATTCCTTGTATAAATATATGTGTATATATTACTTGTGTACAAAACAGGGAGAGAGACACACACACACAGAGTGAGAGAGAGGGACAGACAAGGCTGTCAGGGGAGGTAGATGTCTAGCTAGCGAACAGCAAACTAAAACAGCAAAACAGCTATTACTGAGAGAAGGCTGGGGCAGGCTCAGTGCTACAGCTTGGAGTTTATTATGCAATATCTCACTGAGTCCTCACAACAGTCCTATGTAGTAGGTGATAACAGTATCCCCAGTCCATAGATATAAACACCAGGGAGGAGAAAGTTTAATAACTCACCTAAGGAGAGATAGCAAGTGGGTATCAGAGGTGAGATTTAAAGACATGTGAGGAAGAACCTCACATGTCTCTTCCTTGTTTTCCTAGTAACATTTTCTTTTTGTACCAAATGGCATTTGTGTGTGTATGCTTGTGTGTGCAAGGTTTTTTAACTTTTCAGCTAGGTGGGACATATTTAAGTCCTGCTGTTTTATTGGGTACATCTGGTAACTGAATGTTTAGTTGGCTGGCCAGGATGTGATCATGGTACTTTTAGAAAATTTTCTTAGGCTCTTGTTCTGGTCTGTGTCAATTCTTTTGCCAAACCACGATGAGGTCTAATTTCTGGGTGTTTAATCTCAGCTACGTTATCATGCATTGTGACCTAATTCATAATAGACAAGGGGTTGACCTCCTCGATTATTATTCTATTACATTTTTGGCTCTTATACCTTCTACCTTTCTTATCAGTTATGGGGTATATACATTGACTATTATACCTGTTCTGTAGTAGTATCCTCGTCTCCTGAGCATTAATAAAGAACAGGAAGAGGCAGAAGGCAGGCTTGTTCGTGTGTCTGTCTTCCTATTCAAATTTACCTTTATATCACTGGTGTCTAGCACAGGGCCTGCCTCATAGCAGGCACCTCATGCTAAATGAATGAGAAGAGCTTATGTTTCTTCAGCCCCTACTATATGCCAAGTACTATCTTATATGCTACATCTAATAATTCATTTACTCCTCAATAATCTTAGAATCATTATCATTGCCATTTTATAGATAGGGAAAATGAGACACAGAGAATTTAAATAACTTACACAAGATTGGTCGTGGCTTTGGTTCATGAAGTCTAGCTCCAAAGACTGTGCCCCTAACTATTCTATATCATAGTTCTTAGTAAAGCATGGGCTCAGGAAGTAGCTGGATGGAAGGGGAGGAAAAAGGTTACACCTTAACTGTACTTATCAGTACAAGAAGGAATATTTACTTACCGAAGTTCCTCTGGTGTAAGATACCAATTAACTTATCCTGCCCACTTGTGGACAGCTTTTGCAGCTCAAATGCCGTTCTTGAAGGGTCTTAAGTTTGGTCTTAGTCCTTGGCTTATACTTGGTGGTTAACTATATTTTAAAAGGCAAGGTCAATGATTGAGACTAGTAATTTTTGTGGCATTTTTCTCCTGGTGGACCCACCCATACGGCTGCCAGGGGTTCTGTGGGCAGCCAAGGGCACCCTTCTGGCATCTTGTTCTCTGGTTCTATCAAAAACATGCAGTACAGAGATCATGCTGTTGAAAGCCCCAGCAGCTGCCTATTTTTCTGTAGAAATCTCATTCTAATCATTTAACTTGTTTCTGAACCATGAGGTTGATCACTTCTTGGAAATAAGTACAACAAATAAACCAGAAAGCCCCATCATAATCAACACTGAAGGGCCTGAGACAGAAGAGGGGATTAAAGCAGCACTCTACTACCTTGTCACAGCATCATTCACTGGCTGTGAATGTACATCTAAGGTAAGCCAGGTACCAGTGGCTACTTTCAAGGTGGGTTAAGTGTGGATTTGGATTTAATTACAGTGTCAATATGTTAAATCCCCTACTGGTTGGTGGGGAAGAGGGGGTGCTGGAGGTTCTGTGTTATAGAACTTTAGACTCTGCCTCCCAGGCTCTGAGTTAATCAGCTTAAATCCCAAAGGTAGACAGGACACTGTGCAGGTCAGTTTGTACTAGAACCAGATTACACTCTGGTGGCTAATAGCTCTGATCGATTACAACCTTCCCCATGAATCTCCTTAATGAGAAACCACCACAAGAATGAAAGAAACTGATAGAAAGGAAACCATAATAAATTTATGGAGCTGGAAGAAAAAAAAGAGAAGGCATGGTCTCACAATGTTTACTCACTTGGGTTTATCTGCCCGAGTCTCCTGTTAAGCTGACACTTGGCAGAGTTATTAACCTTGCCTTTCTTGAGATGGGTCTTATTCTGCAAGCCCAACACATTCTACACTAAATTCTCGCTTATCTGGGGAGCCGGAATGTGAGGGTGGCAGTGTAATGATCAGAAGGTAAGTGATAGGTCTCTTGCATGATTTAAAATTCAAGATGAAAGTTGAAAATCATGCTTTACAGTTAACTTGAAACAAAGTAGAGAATAAAAACAAACTCCTACTAGTGTTTTAAATCCCTGAACTCCACAGTCTGTCAATGAGTTTCCAGGACAGCTGAAGACGCACAGAAGGAAATTCTGACTCCAGGGGACCTTAGGAGATGCATGCTTCAGATATCCATCAAACCAGGCTTGTAACAATGCATCTCAAAGGAGAACTTTACAGAGTATTTGCTCATGCCTTGGCCTCTCTCCACACCTCTAGACGTGCACATTCAATGACCCAGTCAACATCTCTGCTTAGATGACTAATAGACAACTCAAACAATCTGTCCAAAACAGAACTCCTGATTAGCACGTACCTCGTAACTCCTTTCCCCTAAGTCTCCTCCATATCAGTAAATGACCATCCACCCCCGTCGCTTAGTCATCCTGTTCCATTCTGTGTCTTTCCTCCTGGGCTAAGGGACTTGCCCAGGACATGGTAAGTCCTATTGCTACTGCCTACAACATATACCTGGAATCTGGCTGCTTCTCTCTGCCCCACTACTGACATCCCAGGCTAGGTCACCATCTCCTACTTGGGAGGCAATAGCCTCCCTGCTTCCACTCTGGCCACCCTACTGTCCAGTCCCAAAACAACAGTCAGGGTGAGCTTCTAGAAATATAAATCAAATTAGGTTGCTTCCTTGCTCAAAACTCTCCAATGGTCATAATAAAATCCAAACTGTCTACCTGGTGCTATAAGCCCTGACTTCATCCCTTCCTACCCGTTCCCATGTCTCCTGCTATCTCTCCCTTCATTTTCAGCCTTTGTGCATATTCTTTTTCAGCTTCTCGTTATTTAGGTCTCAGCTCAAACGGCACCTTCTCATGGAAAACACTCCCAGTACCTGTGAATATTACTCAGCTATATTTTCAAGAGCACAGAACGCTCTCCGAAACGATGCTATTTCTTTAGTTGTCTATTTGGTTGCCCATGTATTGCTACCCACTTCAATTTTGTTTATTTTAATATGCCTTGTTCTAAGAACAGCACTGGAACATAGGAGATGTTTAACAAAAATGAATGAATAGGCCGGGTGTGGTGGTTTATGCCTGTAATCCCAGCATTTTGGGAGGCTGAGGCAGGTGGATTGCCTGAGGTCAGGAGTTTGAGACCAGTCTAACCAACATGGTAAAACCCCATCTCTACTAAAAATACAAAATGAACCAGATATGGTGGTACATGCCTGTAATCCCAGCTACTTGGGAGGTTGAGGCAGGAGAATTGCTTGAACCCAGGAGGCGGAGGTTGCAGTGAGCTGAGATTGCTCCATTGCACTCCAGCCTGGGCAACAAGAGTATTGATTTAAAAAAAATCTTTTTTTTTTTTTTTTTTTTTGAGACAGAGTCTCGCTCTGTCACCCAGGCTGGAGTGCAGTGGCCGGATCTCAGCTCACTACAAGCTCTGCCTCCCAGGTTTACGCCATTCTCCTGCCTCAGCCTCCCAAATAGCTGGGACTACAGGCGCCCGCCACCTCGCCCGGCTAGTTTTTTGTATTTTTAGTAGAGACGGGGTTTCACCGTGTTAGCCAGGCTGGTCTCGATCTCCTGACCTCGTGATCCGCCCATCTCGGCCTCCCAAAGTGCTGGGATTACAGGCTTGAGCCACCGTGCCCGGCCTAAAAAAAATCTTGATTTAAAAAATAAGTCTTGATTAAAAAAAGAAAAATGAATGAACAAACATCTGAGATGCTACTAGGCCTGACCAGAAATGATCTTACAGTATTAGTTAGACTAGTTAAACTGATTGGAAAGAAGAAACTTTGTTGGCATATAAACATCAAATTGTCCAGTTAATTGCTTTTAGCCTTCTAGACTAGAGATAGCATTTCTTACATATTGCTCTTCTTAGGTTTCCAAGAGAAATATCTATTCACTGTTTTGTTGCTACAAGATGAAAAACCTGTAGTTTCGATGCAAGCTTTTTTTCCTAAGATGTAAGTAACCATGGAACATCTATTTTTCCATAGGTCATGAAGTCGTATGAGAAACCCAATAAATTATTCAAGATCCCTTGTGCTGTTTTAGTCACAATTAATATATATATATATATATATATTTTTTTTTTTTCCTAGAAGAAACCTACCTTGAAATAATTGAGAAGTGTACATACCACATGTCCTCTTAAAAGTTATACAACTCCAATTCAACCAAAAATATGTACTGAGTGCCTATGATGTACCAGATATTTGTACTGAATTTGGTAACACCAGGTGTTGTTATTGTTCCCATTTTGGATTAGGATATGAAGGCTCAGTGAGGTTAAGTTCCTTGTTCAAGGTTACATGGTGAGGAGCCAGTATTTGAAACCTCTAGCCTAATGCTCTTTCAATTCTTTCTTTTCACTTACTTTCACACTACATAAAATCTTGATCCCAATTTTTGTTCCCTCCTGCAACGGATAAAGTTCAAGAAGCAGCACCTTGCTGGGGATAAGATATGGGCTCGGAGGCAGGGGACAGGACATCACTTCCAGTTGCCCCACATTCTGGTTCCCCCAAATGCTGTGTGGCTTTATGAGCTTTATGAAGTTCTTTAGCTCTGTTGTGGAGTCAAAAATGGGAGTCTACCTCAACAGAGTAAGGATGCGGTGGCTTTGATGGAGTGGTGAAGCAGCCTCTCCTGTTGTCAGAGCAATGCTATAGAATTCTTAAGGTCTCATTTGAGTTCAAAACATCAGGCTTAACTAAAGGATTTCAGGCCAATCCTTTTCTAGGCTTCAAGTTTGTGTGCCCAGCTGCTTACTTGATGTGTCTCCATTTGTGCAGTGAACGTGACAAGCTTTACAAGATCCACCGCAGAACATGAGATTCACCATCCACCATTCCAACTCCCCCACAAACAGATTCCTCTCTCAGGGTGGCCCATACCAGCATGTGGGAACACCAACACCTGGTGGCTCTCATAAACAACCTCAGTCCCATCCTTATTTCTCCCTTTCTTCATTCCCCTTCCCCCTATATCCAGTCTATCAGCAAATGCTGTCAATTCTTCCAGAATACATCTTGAGTATGTTTGCATTGCTCTCCCTGGTCACCACTATTCCCTTCCAAACCCTCCTCATTTTTTACCTAAAAGATGGTACCATGTAATAGTCTCCTTACTTTCTCACCCTTCCACTCCTGTTATCCTAGAATCCAGTTTCTATAAAGCAGTAAATCATGACACTTGTCTAGTTTAAAATTTCCCAATGGCTCCCCATCACCCTTACCTAACACCTCACCATGGCCTACAGAGCCCTGCGTAGTTTAGCCCAGGTGTTTGTACCCTGGAGTCCTATCCACAGATAGGATTCACAGGATCTATGGTTTTGAATGGGAAATAAGAATCACGTCTTTATTTTCACAAACTCTAATTGAAATAGAACATTCCACCGAGCGATGCAGAAAATCTAGGTGGCATCAGCAGTACCTGCGACTTTGTCACTGGTAGAAATAGAAATATGCATATTTCGTATCACATTACAATTGTTGCAGATATCTTGAAATAGCATTATTTTACGCCTGTAATCCCAGCACTTTGGGAGGCCGAGGTGGGCGGATCACAAGGTCAGGAGATCGAGACCATGGTGAAACCCCGTCTCTACTAAAAATAGAAAAAATTAGCCGGGCGCAGGGGCGGGCGCCTGTAGTCCCAGCTACTCGGGAGGCTGAGGCAGGAGAATGGCGTGAACCCAGGAGGCGGAGCTTGCAGTGAGCCGAGATTGCGCCACTGCACTCCAGCCTGGGCGACAGAGCGAGACTCCGTCTCAAAAAAAAAAAAAAAAAAAAAAAATAGCATTATTTTAATGTTAGTTATTAGATCTGCTACAAAACATGCTAAAGCATCATTTACATTTTATATTACAACTGTGTCTTTTACATATTTTGATACCCGTATTTTAGTGTAAATGGCTTCCTTTGCATTCCTGTGTATTTTATCTTATGCAATTAAGAACATGATTCTGAGAAGGGATCCATGCACTTCAACACATTGCCGAAGGGTCCAGAAAAGTTTAAGCACCTGGTGCCTAGCTCCTCTGTGCTCTCATGCAATGCTCTCCTGCAGTGTTTCTTTCTGCCTCAGAAACACCAGACTAGCTCCTACCTCAGAGCCTTTACAGTGGCCATTCCTCTGCCTGGAACTCCTTTACCCATGGCAGGTTCCTTCTTATCAGCTGTACCTTTGCTTGAATGACACCTCTTCAGATGGGCCTTCACAAACCAGCACACACAAACCCTCACCCCAGTTCTTCTTTGCCACAAATTGGCCTCGATTATTCCTTTATCACTTTTACCACCACTACCAGAGACAATCTTGTTTATTTATTTACTTGTTAATTCTGTTCCTTCCTCCCTAGCAGGGAAGCTCTGTTAGTACATGAGATTCTTCTGGCCTGTCCACAGCTACATTCCTATTTCTTAAATATCTGATTTGTGCTTGATAAATATTAGCTGAAGAAATACACAAATCCTTCTAAGCCAGAGGATCACTTTGGGTAGACATCAAATGAATATAACTGAAATGCATATATAAGACCATTTGCTTGGACTCTTCCCATTAAACACAGTAATTTTTGCCACACACATGTGCATAGCAGTTACTTTGGCACTCACAGCTGTGATCTGGCTGAAGCATAAAGTCATATTCAAGGACACCTTAGAGATTTGTGATGCTCCCTGGAGGACTTAGGCCAATAAGCCAATTAATGGGCTATAATGCTCCATAAATACTATGCTTATGCCTGGGACATTATAATTTGGCTCTGACATTATTTAAACAATGCTACACACACTCACACCAACGGTTTATTTTTCCAAAGATTAAATCAGTGGCACAACAGGATTAGATGGCAAATAATTTTATATATTCACTTGTAACTTCAGACATACACAAAATAAAAATAATCTCTCTCTAATTATTTTAGATCATTACAGCATAGGAGTGATCAACAGCCAAATGGAGATTGCTTATCTGAAATATGAGAAGATACTTCAGAATTATGTGGCATATCTGATCATGTAAAGCAAGAAACATGAGATAACCAAGATAGAATGGAGAGTAAGGAAACAGAAGTTTTAAGAAGAAATTGATAAAATGCATAGTACCAAAAGTGGATATTATTTATTTTGGGAACAATAAATTCATACTGTGTGGTTTTTCTTTTTTTGAGATGGAGTCTCACTCTGTCACCCAGGCTGGAGTGCAGTGGCACAATCTTGGCTCACTGCAACCTCCACCTCCCAGGTTCAAGCTATTCTCGTGCCTCAGCCTCCTGAGTATCTGAGATTACACACATGCACCACCACGCCCGGGTAATTTTTGTACTTTTAGTAGAGATGGGGTTTGCCATGTTGGCCAGGCTGTTCTTGAATTCCTGACTTCAAGTGATCCACCTGCCTTGGCCTCCCAAAGTGCTGGGATTACAGGTGTGAGCCACTGTGGCTGGCCCTGTATAGTCTTTTATAAACACAAATAGCTCTCATTCCCCTGATTTTGCTTCATTTTAATTCTCACTGGCCTCCAGACTGGAAGGTTACTGTTGTCTAATGACCACTCTGTCAGACTGCTGTTGGAGTCTGGGTTTCTGAACATTTGAATAATTACTTCCAGCAGAAGTACATGATCATGGGATACACTGTACCAGGACAGTGTACCAAATAAGAGCTCCCGCTGCAGCACTAGACAAAAGATGAGAATATGATAAATAACAGGAATATGAACAATAAATTTCTATTTTGATAATATGGATGTTTGAAGGAATAGAGAAGAAGAAATAACATTCAAAACCAGGTTTTCAAAATGGTACTACACTTACATATCTGTGTCCTTCAGGTGTAGTGAGAATGTGAGTAAGAAAACTATCCAAGCAGAGTATGGTGGAGGGATTTCAAGGAAATACAATGCACATGTAAAATAGATGACAGAGCAGACAATGTCACCACATGCTTCCAAAGTAAGCAAGAATGGGAACACTTTGAAAAAGGGGACATTTCTTCTAAACAGAAGGACCATGAAAACAGAGGAACTATTGGATTTGCAGTCCCTGTAGTCCAATGTTTTGCTGCCTAAAAGGGGCCTACATATTTAGGAGGGCCTGGCTGACTTGGCTGACATTAGATACATCCTAGCAACTAATGGAATAGGAATCACTCAAGGCTCCACTTGAGGCAGTGGCTTAAGTTCATGCACCACGATGGAGGAGATTAGAAGAAAAATCTCCTCATTTTCGTTCTAAACTCTGTCTTTGAATTTCAAAGGGAGCCCACCACCATTTAAGTAATTTGGAATGTGCGAGGCACTCCCTGTTCACATTGTCTAAGCTGTTCATGATTTTCAAGATTTCAGACATGCCCCTCAGTAGCATCCTCACATCTAGATTAGTAGCATCCTCATATCTCTCACTTTCTGTCCAGTCATCTGTGCTTACCACTCCCCTGGACATTTTGGATATCTTTCACTGGGTATGGGGCCCAGAATACCAGATTACCAGGTGAAGACACCTCGCTGTGTTATCTGAGCAGACGGCAATGGTCTCTATTTTGCTGGCCTTACTTCCTTTGATTATGTTTAATGTTTGCAGATCACTTTGCTATAAAACAGACTTGTCTTCAGAAAAGACATTCTTAAGGGGTAAGGGGCAACGGCTCAAATGACATGATTCATGACATCAGGGACTGGCATTTATAGAAGGGCAGGAAGGAAACCAGCTGGATGAATAGAGTTGCGGTCTGTGGGAAAGCTCTACTCCAACTGGGAAACACATATACAGTTTTAGCTTGAGTGATCCTGAGACATGCAACCCCTAGGTGTCCCTATGGCAGTACCAAGCCAACCATTAAGGAACCCAAGTTAATAACTAGCCCAGTGTCTGTATATGTGTATAACTGAATCACCAGCTCTCCCTTTAAGACTAACAAATCATATCCACTGTCATGGTACCCACAGAAGTACACTATGGCCTTCTCATGGAAGAGGGAAAATGCAGTGAAGTGTTGAGACCTTCTCTCACTTTTCATACTTAAGGCATTTTAAGAGTGCAAGAGACACTTTTAGAAAAATCTCTGTTTTATAGTTTACATAATTACCTTTCTAGGTTAGGGGTACTCGACTTAGGGTATAGGCCTTCAGAAAATCTGTGAATCAAAATCCCTTTGAACCTGTATTTGGACAATGGATGTGTGTATATTTTGGGGGAGATGGTTCAAGCTTTTATCAGATTCTCACACATATCTGAGATACAGGAAAGGGTAAGAGGCACTATTCTGGAGCATTTCCCTAAACTACCTTGAGACAATCCTTGGTTCAATCGAATTTCTGAAGTTTGAGAATTTTTTTTTTTTTTGAGTTTCGCTTTTGTTGCCTGGACTGGAGTGCGCAATGGTGCAATCTCGGCTCAACGCAACCTCTGCCCCCCAGGTTCAAGCGATTCTCCTGCCTCAGCCTCCCGAGTAGCTGGGATTACAGGCATGCACCACCATGCCCGGCTAATTTTGTATTTTTAGTAAAGACGGGGTTTCTCCAGGTTGGTCAGGTTGGTCTCGAACTCCCAAACTCAGGTGATCTGCCTGCCTCAGCCTCCCAAAGTGCTGGGATTACAGGCGTGAGCCACTGCACCTGGCCAAGAAATTTAAGAATACAGACATGGTTGCCTTCTGAGAATCATCATTTATCCTTAGACCCTGACCTTCTCCTTATTCCTCAAATAAAAATAAAAAAATCAACCTTGGGTGCAAAATGTGAGATTAAAAAATTAACTGTATAGTTTTAGATAACACAGGACAGCAGAATCAAGAAAGCATCCAAATTAAATTAATGGGCTTAAAGGAAGGAGAGGGCTCTTACTGAGCAAGAATGGCAAAAATTCAGATAACATAAAAAGTTCAATGTGCAAATGATATCCATAAAAGAAGAAAGTAAAAGATGAACAGTGATAGGGAGAAAGCCAAAGTTTAAGAGGGGAAGGAACCATTGACACCTCTGGGTGAGCTTCCTCATTTATATCCACAAATAGGAGACCATTAGAGCACCCAGAACAGTGCACAGGGTAAGGCCTCAGGAAATAATTACTAGTAATAGTAGTAGGAGGAGTATATTAAGGTAACCAGGATGTTGAGGAAAATAAAATCAGAAATAAAAAATATAGCAAGGAAGGTATACCTTTTCTATAAAATCTGAGACTGGACCTTGTAAACATTATGTTAAGTGAAGGAAGTCAACCACAAAGGTCCACATACTGTAGGATTCCATTCACAGGAAATGTCCAGAACACGCAAATCCATAGAGACTGAAGATAGATTAGTGGCTGCCTAGGCTGGGGGTGGGGGACATAGAAGGGACGGCTGGAGAGTGAAGGCTGCAGTGTATGAGGTTTCTTTTTGGGTGATGAAAATGTTCTGAAATCAACTGTGGTGATGACTATACAACCGTGAAAATACAAAATACCATGAAATTGTACACTTTAAATGGTGAATTGTACGGTATGTGAATTTTTATATCTCGATAAAGCTGAGACTGGAAGACCCTTTAGTTAAGGAAAATCTGAAGTATCCTATAGATTTCTCTAAAGAAACCCTCCATCTTGCATACATTCCCTTATGTAGGTATTTCCTTTATCTTGCCACATCTTCATCTAATAGAGTGATTTTTCAGATACATATAAGGCATGTCTTAGAAACAGCTGAAGTAGGTATATTTTGATAAATGAATTCAACATTAAAGTCATAGATTTTTAGCAGATAAATCAGTGTTTAGAAAAACATTGGAGCCATTTATTACCTCCATCTCTCATGCCTATTCTCCCATCACCTACCAGCTATATAATGCAAAGAGGAAAGCCTTTGGAAGTGGGGAATTGTGAGGAAGGGCCACCTTATTTTCTAGGATGGTGCATATTTTCCCTTCATCTCCCAATTTCTGCTTTACTGACTCTTCCCAGATATAAGTCCTTAAATGCCTATAAATTCTATTTTACAACTTTCCTGCTGCTCCTATGTGCCAGCATTTCATATAAGCTATATTAGCCATTTTCCCTCAGAGCCCTAAAAGACTTTGAACCTCACTACTTATTCCAACTTTCTATTTATAATAGCATCGCTAGAGGTGAAGCAATGATGAAATAATGAGTAGAAAACATTTCATTTTTTTCTTGTAATCTGACCTCAATCTTCACAAACAGATCTTTATACATCTTCATAAGTGGCACATCTAAGAATTAAACTTTTTTTTTTTTTTTAGTATTCCAAACTAAAAGCTTCAAAAGCATATTTTTTCTCTTTCGTGTTATACAAGCACAACATAACTTTCTTCTCATATATCCATCACAGTGTAAATCTATCCCTCTAACTCTGTAATAATGGGTTGCAAAGAAACCGTTTTATCCCAAACAATCTCACAGGGTTCCTATCTCTTCAAGAAAGGAGGCGGGCAGTGATGAGGCACGCCACAGAAACACACATTCCGTGAAGAATGAGGAGGAAGGCAAAGCCTGAAGACTTGACAGGGGTCTTTTCTTATCTTCCCCCAAATCTGCTGCACCTGTCAAAAAAAGTGAAGCAAAGAATTGAGGGAAAGCCACAAATAATTGAAGAGAAACATCAATGTTTTCCTTTATGGGTTGCAAAATAAGGTTTACCAATCTGAATTATCTTGATGGTAGTTTTTAAAGAAATTTGTCTCACAAGTGTGTACAGCCACATGAGGACTGATTAACCTTCACAACCATTCGTGAAAAGAGGGAAAGGTTTCTGATAATTTTGGGTTAAAAGATTCCTCCTAAGGAATTGGTGACATAATGACTCAGTAAAATGAAGACTCAGACGCAGAGGAAGAGTAACTAAATGAGAAGAAAAAAAGAAAGGCTATGTAAAGTCACTTGGAAATGAAGAATGATTTTTCTGGCTTCTGATAGGGTGCTGTAGCCAAAAGCTTTGCTTTCCAACTAGAGTACAAAGAGGCACAGGAAAGAAGTGCCACTCTACTCTTCCAGCACTTGATCTGGCACAGCTCAGGGTGTTTTTTAAAACAGACTTTATTTTTCAGAGCAGTTTTTGGTTCACAGAAAAATTGAATGGAAAGTACAGAGGGTTCTCATATATCCCTGTCTCCCCCTGCCCCCACAGTCCCCTCTACTGTCAGCAGCCCACACCAGAGTGGTACATGTGTCACTAGCAATGAACCTACCTTGACACATCGTCACCAAAGTTCATAGCTTACATTAGAGCTAACTCTTGTGTTGAACATTCTATGGGTTTTGATAAACGTATAATGACATGAATCCACTATTATAGTGCAGACTGGTTTCACTGCCCTAAAAATCCTCTGTGCTCCACCTTTTCATCCTTCCCTCCCTGCTAACTCTCTGACTTAATAGACAAATCTGGTGTCAAGAGGAAACAAGGGCTTTACTCATAATTTTTTTTTCCATCTTCCCCCTTCTGAAGCACATCTAGTTTCTTGGAAAGGCTGGGTATTGGCAAAGAAACCCTCAGCTCTGTGTGTGCATAGGTTCATACCAATGAGCAAATGAAAGAAAGTACTTCAGAGGCAGGAAGGAAGCCAGGTGCAATGGTCTGAATGTTTGTGTCTCCCAAAATTCATACATTGAAATCCTAACCCTCAAGGTGATGGTATTAGGAAGTGGGGCCTTTGGGAGGTGATCAGGTCAGGAGGATGGAACACCCATGACTGACAGTTGTGCCCTTACAAAAGAGACTCCAGAGAACTAGCTCTTCCCATCTACCACATGAGGACATAGTCAGAAGTTGGCAGTCTGCAACCAAGGAAGAGGACCCTCAATAGAACCCAACTATGTCGGCACCCTGACCTCGGACTTCCAGCCTCCAGGACTGTGAGAAATACATTTCTGTTGTTTCTATACCACTCAGTTTATGGTATTTCGTTATAGTAGCCAGAATGGACTAGGACACCAGGTGTGGTGGAAAGAATGTGGGCTTTGGAGACAGACCTGGATTCTTCTTTAATTTTTTTTTTTTTTGAGATGGAGTCTCACTCTGTTGCCCAGGCTGGAGTGCAATGGCACGATCTTGGCTCACTGCAACCTCAGCCTCCTGTTTTCAAGTGATTCTCCTGCCTTAGCATCTCAAATACCTGGGATAACAGGCACACACCACCACGCCCAGCTAACTTTTGTGTTTTCAGTAGAGACGGGGTTTCACCATATTGGTCAGACTGGTCTCAAACTTCTGACCTCAGGTGATCCACCCGCCTCAGACTTCCAAAGTGCTGGGATAACAGGGGTGAGCCACTGTGCCTGGACCACCTGGATTATTCTTTTGCCTTCTCCGCTTACTAGTCCTGAGGCTGAAAGTATTTAAGATCAATGAAGAGTGACTTAGGTCTGAGTTGCAGCTTCCTTATCTATAGAATAGGATAATATCTGCTATGAGAAGGATACCTGAGACATTGAAATAAGATGATTATATAAAGTGTATACAAGCACAACATAACTTCCTTCTCACATATCCATCACAGTGTAAATCTATCCCCCTAACTCTATAAAACTAGATTGCAAAGAATATTGCATGTAATATTTTTCCTTTGCCTCAGAAATGGGTAAACAAAATTTAAGAAGAAGAAAACTCCAGGGTGTGAACATCTTGATAAACATAGATGGACTCACATGAATTAATGCCACTGGACTGGAATCAAAATCTGTGCCTATTCTGGAAAGTAAAATTATTTGCACAAACAGGCATAGCAGGTCTCATTCAGTGAATAAACAGCCACTGATCTCCCTGTGCCTAACTGAAGATACTTCTCTCTGCTCAGTTGTTTACAACTGATCATTAGGCGGTGTGAGGGATTAGCTATAATCATGTATTGTTCACAATATTTCACACATTATTCATTTAAAACTATGTATTCTTTCTTTGGAGTTAAAAGTCAGTTGTCGACACCTAAAACTGAAGATGCTTGTGGAGGGCTGGCAGGCCCCCAGCAGGGAGCATTATGCATATTCTGTAACTCTGCTTCTGAAATCTGCACCAGGGCTTCTGCAATTTCTGTTTCCCTTCGGCTCAACCAGGTGCCTTGTACCCAACACAGGGCAATTCCTGAGAGCTAATTGTGCCTTGTTATTTCAGCAGGACTTAGGATAAAGGTGATTACCAGCTGTAGTTATTCAGCGACATTTCACTTCTCCTCTCTCAGACTCTCCTTTACAAAGCTTTCTGCCAGCAGCCCATGACACCTTCACCTCCACCACCCCAACTCCCGTGGAATAACTTCTAATTGTCTGCCTTTCAAAGAAGTGAACTCCATAGCTGTCAACGTTTGCTGTACTAATTGTTTGTACATTTGGAGTTAGCTGAAAGGGTCCGGAATCTTGCAAGATGATCTGTCTCTTTTGTTAACATCCTCTTATTCTTGGCCCAGATGTGCTTAAGGAAAACCTGGCTGAATTTCCTCTCCTATTTGAGAACACCCAGGGATGAATCGGTGAAGACCACAGTTTTCTTCCTGGCCCCAACAGGCTATTCCTTTGAAGGGTATGTCATTCACAAAATGCTAATGTTTGTTAATTCTGCATAGTGAATACACACCTGTTTGTTATATTATTCTTTGTCCTCTTCTGTATTTTTTAAAACATAGATTAAAATGAACATGTTATATGAAGCAATTCTTGGTGTTTTGCATCTTTGTGTCTCTGCTCATAGAAGTCCTCGCAAAGACGAAGAGGGCTGCTATCAAGGTGGACAGAGGTCCTCTTGAGAATGTGGGTTCTCATTTGTATCCAACCCAAGTTCACGGCAAGGATCAGAATCATTGAAACTAATAGAATCAGGTCATGTAATTCTTTTTATACACAGAACTGGATTTTCCCTCCAAATTAATCCTTTACCAGCAGTGGATGGGCTGAAAACACAGACACTGAACAGTTAGCTCACTTCCATCTGGCACGGCCATGTGAACACTTCGGTTGGCTTGCTTTTTTAATGAAGTGATTTTTAATGAAGCAAGCTGTGAATTTAATGGATACCTTCAAACAGCTTCTTTGTATCTAAGCTTTAAGTAACAAAGCAACTGCCAAATTAGCCACCAAAACAAAAAACAAATTCGAGACTGGACGACTGCAGGGTCAAGGATTGCTGGGGCGTGGTCATCAGACATGTCATCTCCACTGCTGGCACAATGTATGGTTCCACGAGTACACGTGGAGGCAGGTGGCCCGAGGGATGGCCTGCTCAGCGACCTTGTCAGAGGTCAAGAAAGTGCTTAGCTGACACTAAAGCATACTCAGGTGCAAGATGTTATAATTGTACTCTCACCACCGTACATGCTGGTACACCGCCTCTTAGAGGTTCATTTCCCTTGTGATTTTGAAACAATCATTTCAGCTCACTTATAATGTGGGCACAATGGGAAGGAGATCATTAGGTTTGGTCTATAATACCCTGAAAGGAAGATGAAGTGTTGGTAGAAAGAAATGCACAGGGTATTAGAGAACTCTTTTAAAGGTGAGAAAAGTCACCCAGTCCTGGAACCTCAACTGTAAATGCAGGAAGGAATGCAAGATGGTGGAGGGCTGGGTGTGTGCAAGCAAAAGGCAAGGCCTGGGGAACTGGAGAGAGCATGTCCCACCCAAAGGCATTCAAATTCCTCAATAAAAGTACTGATCCAATACAATGCACTTATGACATGCTATGATACTGGTCCAACTAAATTACTCACTAGGCTGCGTTAATGGGTTAGAATGAACAAAGGGGCTTGTCTGCCTTCATGTAAAGAATGGAGTGGGGTCCTCATGCCTATAAATCTTCTTGAAGCACTTTATATCCCTTATGACATAATTGCCTAATTACCCCAATGCCACAAGTGTTTGCTGATGAAAGTGAATACTCTGAAACCAAAACTCGTATTTTTACTTCAATGAATATTAAAACCAAACCAAACTAACTATAATAAGAGTCCGGCAATGTCCCCACCTAAGTCTCATGTGTGTACATATATGTGCATGTGTATATATATATAAAATCTCTATATAATCTATCTGTATATATTAGGAGCTAAGTGAATTCTTGAATCTATTAAATAGCAAGTGCCAAGGTACAAAGTAGTTTCTTCATATCCCTTCAACTCTGCTCCCCATGGTATACCTGGAGATTACGCTGAATCCTGGGCACACTTTAAAACCATTGTCCTCCAGTGACTTCATAAAAAAGATTAATAAGTAAATAAGTTTGAAAAAAAATCCTTAATCCTCATCTCCCTAGCTTTATATCTCATTATTCTGGGTAACTGCTATGTGTGAAAACATGCTCAGTTTCAATTTAGCTAGACCTCTGACTCACAGGGAACAGCTTTTAAATTGTTCATACAATTCTTAACAATCAACTGGTTGTGTGTAAAGGAAATAGGAATATGGAAACTTAATCACTTCCACTGTGAAAAATCACTGTGTCTCCCTGATCAGAGGAAAATCAGATCCTAGAAGGCCTTTTCTCCAGATTCCCACTATTTCCTGGCTGTTTCATTTAAATCACAACATTGTTGAGCTGATCTATAACTTCATGAGTTTTCCAGGCAAGGGTGGATGTTATGAATACATGTCTTAGGAAAGCCTAGTGGCAAATATTCCATCACTAGAAACTGATGTTATAAGCATGCTATTTGCTCGTCGTAAGATGGGCTTCCTTGGCAAACTGGTCAATCAGAAATGCATTAATGGCAAGAGGCTGGAGTCAAAGCACATATTTCAGGGGAACAAGTCATGGTATGTTTATGTGTGTTACATTTGCTCTTCCTTTTTGCTATCTTTTTGCTATCTACATTTTGAATGCTTTTCTTTCAAGCTTTGTGTGATTGGACACAGACCTTATGAGATTTGCATTAGTTGGACTTTATCAGAAATTCATCCACATCTGACTAATATAGATGATTGCAATGTAGTGCTCTTGGGTTGAAACTAGGTCTTGTTATACTGGCTTACCTTGCACCAAGAAAATATGAATAATGATCCAGTAGAATGTAGTAAATAGATATCTACTAACCATGAAAGGATTCACCAATATTTAGGGTAAAAGAGACTAAAAGATTTAGACTGGCCATGTAGGTAGGTAGGTAAGGTAGGTAAAGTAGGTAGAGAGGTAAGTAGACACACACAGTCAACTCACTGAGGTCTAATTATACGTCATACAATATATCCATTTCAAGTGTAGAATACACATTTTTTGAACAATAACTTTTAGTCTTAAATAGAGACCAGAAGATGTCATGGAGAGCTCTTTGCTCACCCTCTTTCACAGGGAAGCTCAGAGAAGTTGAACCAACCCACACAGATGGCCAGTGGCTAAGTGAGGAGGGCATGCCCAGTTTGGAGGTTCCAATGAAAATCAGCCCATTGATTTGTCATCATGAGTAGAAACTCACCCTTACGGGCAGAAAAAAAGACTTCACATAGCAGCCAGTGTATATACAACAGCCCTGGGTTCCTGCCCAGTTAAAAATGAACATCCAACTGTGGGCTGCAGAGATAAGAAAAGGAAGTGAAGAAATGTCTTAGGAATGGTGGCATGAAGGGGGATGAACAGTTATGCAGAACGAAGGACTGAGAGGGTTTATTGACAACTGGAAGTCTGAGGTGTTAAAAGTAATTCCAACCAACGTTAGCGTTTAGATGCTGACAAATACAATTTATAAATGACTTTTTAAACTGCCTCCTCGAGCAACAAGAGCTGTTATTGTCACATCGATTTTGAAATTAAATGTTATGGAATTTCCTTGCTTTAATGAGAAGGCAGATCCAACTGGTAAACAAAGTAATGATTAAGCAATTAAAACAGTAAAACTGAGAAATAAAGAAACACTACTCCTAATCCTTAACCCAAATAGGCAGGTTTTGCTGATTCGCTTAAAAAAAAGATGCATGTTTATCTTGAGGTGAAAGTATTGAGAAGAGATGCTCACTAGGAATAAACTGTCCTCTGATAAGAGGGGAAAAGTCAATTAGTAATGTCATTTGTTTAAAACCCTGCCTGCACCTGGTTCTCATTTGTCCTCCAGCTGAGAAACCAAAGACAACTTCTTTTTATTGCTTGTGGTCAAACAGCAAGTTCATTTCGCCATGGGATGATCAAACGGCCAGCCTCCCCCAGCTTGGGAAGGTTTGCCTTTCACTTTCAACTTGTTCAATCATCATTAACTCTGAAAATTGTCACATTCCATTTGTGCAATGAAAATTTCATCACTGGTGACCGTTTGGGTGAAGTTTTTGTAGGCGAGGCCCTAAATCTTGTAGAGCACCTCACACATTCTCAAGGTCATTTGCCTTGTTTCCTTGTTTAATGACAGTTGCCTAAGATCCAGGAATGAGTCTGTGACCTGACATCAGCAACTCTGAAGACCCCTGTGTGTGGGTACATGTTACCCTCTCTGAGACTGAGAGAGATCACTGGGTGATTTGCCACATGGATTTCATCTGAGAAAAATTAGGGTATGTACATGCATGTGTGCACACACAAATACACACACACCCTACTTTGTTATATATTATGTGCATATACACTGGGATTTTTACCGGGGAAGTGCTAGTTAAAAAGATTGCTGGATGGAGTCTATTTCAAAGCAGGGCTTTCTCACTCTGGGAAACCAGCTTCCCTGCAATATCAAACTGGGGAGGTTCCACAAAGTTTCTGGAAAGGAGAAATAAGCTTCTTTTTACTTTTGCCATTAGGCTTGAGAAATCTTCAACTCCTTTGTTTATTATTTAATTATATTTCCCCCTCTGCAGATAAGTTCTAAAATGTTAAATCCCAATGAATCTGGCACAAGGCCAAATTCCCCACAGGCCCTTTCTGAATATGAATTTCTGAAAGTGGATGTCAAGTGGCAAGATGGCTAAATTAAGAGGTCACTAGATCCCGACTCTTAAGCAAAGCATGGAGTGTACTGGGGAAAGTCAAATAAGTTTTGTGCCATTTGCCAAGTAAGTCATAATAGCTAAAACAGGCCCCGGTTATAGGTCTTGATTTAATTTTCAAGGTCAAACCCAAGAGAATGTATATACAGAGCTACAGAGCTCTCTAGCATCTTAAGCCTGGGCACTAATACACTTATTAAATAGTCCACAAGAAGCACTTCTTGATTTCCAGCACTAGTTTTCATTCCAGGGCTTCACTGAATTAGCTGTTGAAACAAGGAAGTTAGGAGAAGGTCTGAATCATAGACACAATGTCTTGGCTCCCTTTAGCTATTTCTGGCTCATAATATATTAAAATATTTACTGTTGCCAATATCCAACTTTTTTTTTTTTTTTTTTGAGGTGGAGTATTGCTCTGTCGCCCAGGCTGGAGTGCAGTGGCATGATCTGGGCTCACTGCAAGCCCCACCACCTGGGTTCATGTCATTCTCCTGCCTCAGCCTCCTGAGTAGCTGGGACTACAGGCACCCACCACCACGCCCGGCTAAGTTTTTTGTATTTTTAGTAGAGACAGAGTTTCACCATGTTAGCCAGGATGGTCTTGATCTCCTAACCTCATGATACGCCTGCCTCAGCCTCCCAAAGTGGTGGAATTACAGGCGTGAGCCACCACACCTGGCCAAGAGTTCAACAATATTAGGTTATTGGCTGAAGGAAATTTGTGTGTAATTTCCCAAGTGAGATATTTTTATTGAAACACTTGCATATGTGCCCTGTATTCTTTTAAGTGTTTTATAATATTAATTCCTTTAATCCTTATAGTAATTCCAAGAGGTAAAGTAACAAACCCGAGATCACAGAACCCAGGACGTCTAGGTCTATATCCATTAAACTACAGAGCTATACTTTTTCATGAAGACTTCTCAGGATATGCAACCCAAATGCCCATTTATCTGCTGCTTCAAGTTGGGCAGATGGTGTGCAAACAGAAAGATGTTTGATCTGTTTGTTCCATTTCACAGGGATTGAAAAATGGAGATCAAGTCTCTAAACTGGCTGTTTCTCCTTATACTGATTTCTTCTACTTTCCTTCTACTGATGGATCCCAAGTGAGCTAGCAAGCTCTCCCTTCTCCGTGTCTGCTTACATCTCTCTTTCTCAGACACACACACACACACGCACACACACTCACATAGCTATTACCGTGCTTCAGTAAAGCTGTAAAGCTGTACAGGGCTTGTGATCCAGGCATAAAAACAGACATCATTTGCTCATTAGAGCTAAGTTTTCAGGACGTGCCCCACTTACTGACCTCCACTAACGGCCTGGGTTTGCGCTCGACTGCAAACCTGAAGTGGCAGAGTTCACAGTAGCTGGTGTTTGAGGATGACAGCCAGTGCTCCAGGCAGCTCCGATGAATTGTCCCCAAGGTCCCTGTACATTCACATGGAGAGAGCAAGTCCTCTTGGCTGCTGCCCTCATGGCAGATCCTGCACATCGGCCGGTCATTGAAGGGGCTGCAAGAGAAGGAGGGGCACCTGCTGGTCACAGGGCTGGAAACCTCCACCAAGTGGATGGCCTTCTAGCTCTTGTCCTTTGGGCCCTCTGCAGAGGCAGCTGTTTTAGGACCTCTTAGATCTACACTTGACCTTGGCAGTGGGGCAAATGGTTCTGGGTACTCTAGAGCACTTGGGTCATCTACTTGTGACAACACAAAGAAATAGGGGATTGTCAATATCAAAGTAGCTGGGTGTGGCCCAGGATCAAAAGTGAGTGAAAACAAGCAATGGATATTTTTGCCTTGAATATAGATGTAGTTCAGGTCAACTACTAATCCAAAAATCAGAACCATCCTTCATCATTAAGAAGAGAAATTGTTTGAAATGACAAATGGAATCTTTTGGACCAAACCAGGACACGTTTGTATACCCTGAGGTTCTTTTCATTTCTCTTTTCAATAGGGTGGGAAAATGAGAGGAGGGAAGTTAGCCAGCAACCAACCCTGCAGCCACTACACAGAACTGCAGTCTGAGCCACAGCACAAAGCTGAGTGGTGGATTGTCCTTTGAGCTTTCACAGAATGCTCTATGGGATGCCAAAGACACCAAACTGAAAGCTAGTAATAAGTATGTCCTACTGAGATAGCCTCAGTCTAGAGTTCTGCCTTTAATTTGGAAAAACCACTCCTACACATTTCATGAAGGCAGCTTAGTGTAGTTAGCGGTTCATGGTGCAGGGCTGGGTGGCTGGGTTCAAACCTTAACTCTGCTGTCTATCACCTGGATAACTTTGGGCAAGTAACTTCACCTCCCCGTATTTTAGTCTCCTTATCTCTAAAACGGAAACAAAAATGGTGCCTTCCTCATATGGTGACAGTGAGCATGTGAAAAGATAGCCCAGACTGGAAACTTAGAATAGGGACCAGCACACAGCAAATGCTTACTTAATGCTAGCTACTGTCTCTCAAGGAAAATCTCGGGCCAGAGAAAATCAAATAACTTGGCCCTTATCATGTAAGTCAGTGGCCAATGGAAAGATCACACTAAGATGGCCTCACTTCTTGGGAGGTACCCTGCCCTGGGAGAGGACCATGCCTCTCTGATGAATGTCTTATGTTGCTTCTGCTGTTCTTCATTGGGCAATAGATTTTAAAATGTGTCCTCATGATATGTGACAATCCTAGGACCAGCCTCTTTACCTGCCCTCCCTTACCTCTCTGTATGCCCCCCAAAGATGACAGTGACCAGGCACATGCCCCTTCATTCTCCTGAACACTATCTTTGGTCCAAATGGAAACAGCCACGGAAGAACTGCTATTTCCCAAAGGCCTTTCCGAGAATGATCCTGGGAATGAGTGAAGGCCAAAAGGAGATTGAAAAAGGAAAGGATCTTCCTCCCACTAGCCTGAAAGGCCTACTTGTGCCCAGGAGTGGGAAAAGAAAGTTGACAGGTTTTTTTCAACTCATGATTCTGGGCTTTCTTCATTTACATTGAGCCTATAAAACTCTGAAACCTGGTTTACAGTACTGCATGGTGGGAGAGCAGGTAAAAATACCTGACAGACAGACAGACAGACACATACACACACAAACGGAGGCTCACAGGTCTCAGCCACGTCAACCATAGCCTGCTCTTCCTGATCAAGTGAGCTGTTTGATGCCTGCAAGGGTGAGTGGGGCACATCAGTCACACAATCTCAGTTCACAGAGGACCAAAGATAGTCACTGCCTCATCCTGAGTCCTAACCAATTGTTAAAAGTTCTCCAAGAGTCAGAAAATTACATATTAAATGCTTTTCTATTTTTCCCTTTGCACTAGCAGCACAGATTTTAAATGGAGGGCATATGGGCAATGTTCACAACATGCATCAGAGTGTGATTCCATGTCTGGGAGCCACCATGCCCAGGGTGGGATGCCACTGGTAGTCCTGCTGTGGGCACATGGATCTGTGGGCCTGTGTCTACACCAGAGGGGTTGACTGATCACTCAGACAGAGGTAAGAGAATAAGGTATGAATGACTGGTCCTGTGTTAGAGGTCAGAAGTGTCAGCACTGACACCAGGGGGCAAGTTCAATGTTGACCCACCTTCTAAGTGCACAGGTTAGAAGTTCCACTTACCCATTCTGAGAAAAAGCTGGAGAAGCCAAGGAGTTCCTATTAGCCTGGAAGCCCATAGCTCCCTATCCAACAAGAGCACAAGAGGAGACAAAGTGCTGGTCAGGATAAGTGGTCTCCAAGCTGCTCAGAGTCTGCTCTTTGGCTTTAGTTCATCACTTGGGAAGGCTCAGGAGGTTTTCACAATAGCACTTCATAGGGCAGAGTGTGTGCGAAGGGTCAGGGATGGGGGACCATTGAGGCTGAAGGAGGGGACAGCAGAAGAGACCTCCAAGTGATGAGAAGATACATGCCCAGGAAGTAGCCCTGGACAGCGCTTCCATCAGGCAATGCCAGTCCACATGCACACCAAGAATGTCACTTCAAAAGTTTTGCTCACAAATCCAATCACTTTGACTCAGTTGCCTGAAATCAGATACCTTCTTAATCCTGTTCCAATAGGACTACCTTTGTTACCTACTGGAGACAACAAGAGAGCTATTACATAACAATGTCAAAATAAAAACCCCATATCTTGTGGGCTCCTTCCCCTCCTGGCTCTTTGTAAGTATGACTTTAAGGGGAAATCTCGATAAGGTGAATTTTAGCTTTATATTCTATTGCTATAGAAACGGCAATGACAGAACTCGTGTAGTCTTTTTTTTTTCCCAGCACCTCCTCTCACCTGACACAAAGACCTGAGCACTAATTACATTCCCGTTAGCATTTTCCATCTGACAAAGAGTTCTCTGGATCAATTACAGATTCATTTATTTTAATTGTGGTACTACCTCTGGGTGGCAAGAGTCCGCACTACTGTTGACAGCAGCTGCCCGTCCTTGGCTGAAACTTGCATGACATACTGCGGCTGCCCATTCACTAGGCTGCCACAATCCTCCACCGTCTTCACCACGGGCGCAGCTGAGCTGGTGCAGTCTGGCAGGACTTCGGGCAGGTGACTGCAGCGGCTGGTTGTCATGGTAACAGACAGCAATTACTCTGCTAATGGCTTCCACATTCATACAGGATTTCCATCTAAGAGAGATCAGAAAACAGTTTACTTTGGCAGGGTGGTTAATAGAAAATGGAGAATTATGGGCCACCAACATCATCATCATGTCATTATTTAATATAAATAACAGGGGTAGCCTAGATGTGGCACATTATCTTGTTACCATTTAATACAAGTGTGCACACACATACACACACACACACAGAGCCCACAAGAAACAGCGGATATGGTATGAACAAGACAGCAAGCATGTTGGTGTATATAAACATTTAGGAGCCCTGCTTTCCACGAGGGGACAGAATGATGATTCTGAGGCCCAGATCTGAAGAGAAGATAAGCAGTTCCCTGCTGTGTGCCAGAGAAGCAATAAGTCTTTGTTGACAGTCTCTAAAAGTTACTAAAATCATTACTAAAAATATTCACAACTATTTTTTCTGGTAAGCAATTTATTCTCCATGCAGTTTCATTCTGAGATACTAAGATAAAAAGAGATAGAAAGAAGGAAGAAAAATAAAAGTGAATTTGGCCAAGTATTAATAGCATGTTCTAGGACAATATTTGCCAAACACGAATCATGCAATGACTGTACCACCTTTTGACTTTTGTCATATCTGTTGCACCATAAAATTTTCTACTCAATACATCTTGAAATTAACTTCCTTTAAAAATGGAATCTATTTTAGCTTTGTCTTCCAGTTATTCATAAAATGAGTTTAATGAGCTTTTATTTTCTAATGAACGTGACAATAAATACATTAGCACCATGTCTTGTTTGTGTACTACCTAAAATGCAGACGTACATGCATCATTATAGAGAAACACATAGGAGAATGTAAGAAAGTAATGAATGAGATCTCTATCACCAATTAAACATAATCCATTACTAATAAGGGCCTTACCTCCTAGGCACATGGTTTATCATATAAACCGCAAGGAATTCTGCTCGCCATCTGTGTGGTGCAGGCTTGGGTCATGACCTCAAGTTCAAAGCAGTCAGACCCACTTGAGTGAGGAACCCCACTGGATTCAATAATAGGTTCGCAAATGACACATAAGAAATACAGGTTTTTGCCGGGCGCGGTGGCTCACGCCTGTAATCCCAGCACTTTGGGAGGCCAAGGCGGGCGGATCACGAGGTCAGGAGATCGAGACCATCCTGGCTAACACGGTGAAACCCCGTCTCTACTAAAAATACAAAAAATTAGCCAGGCGTGGTGGTGCGTGCCTGTAGTCCCAGCTACTCGGAGGCTGAGGCAGGAGAATGGCGTGAACCCAAGAGGCGGAGCTTTCAGTGAGCCGAGATGGTGCCACTGCACTCCAGCCTGGGCGACAAATTGAGACTCCGTCTCAAAAAAAAAAAAAAAAAAAAGAAATACAGGTTTTTACAGAAACTTGAAGGAAGAATTCTGTCCAAAGGTGATATGACACAGTTTCATGGCTAGGAGTGCTAGCCTGCTCACCTCAAGCTCCTGGGCTCGACATGGCCTGGGCTCAGTAGACAGCAGCAGAATTAGTTGATGGACTGAGCTCACATCAATAACCCATTTAGGTGGTCAAGGCTCAGACTTAAATAAATGAAATATCTTGTCATTTGCACAACCCCAAACCCCAAGAGCATTCCTGTAATTCCGCAAGGGGTTGTTTTCTCCCAGATATTTGTCTCTACTTCTTACATTTTCCTTGATCCCTGTGGTTCTGGAAAACAGGATCTTCCCAACTTCAGAACAATGTGCATCAACTGTATGTTCTCAGGGCAAGAATGCAGTGTTTCCTGATGAAACTGACAGTTTCCCTCCCGACAAGCACATGTCAAGCAGGCTCGACTGTCCAAAACAATCGGACATGACCGTCATCCCTTCCTTGCTGCCGAGGTGTCTGGCTGACCTTGCACCAGCAGCCTCCCTTTCCTACCCTCATTGGCTGCCTGGAGTCCTCTCATGGTCTGCGTCTGCCCTTGCCCAGCAGCCCTTCTGAATCCACAGTGGGGAGACGGCTGTGGACTCCAGTCCTTGTCTGAGACCTGATGTGGGGGCACAGGCAGGGGCTGCCCCACTCATGCCATTTTCATGAGCAGCAATACTGAACATTCAGCACAGTCAGTTAGTTGGTATAGGGTATAGTTTTGCTTCTTAAATAGGATTTTTTGCTTTTTTAAAAAAAATCACAGTGCAATTAGTATACGGTATGTTATAAAAACTATGGAAGAACACAAAGAAGACAGTAAAAGTCACTCATAATCCCACCATTCGGATAACCCCAGTGAAGTTTTTGGGTAGATATCTTTTTATATTTTTGAAAGGGTTGGCAGGGTGGAGTTGATTTGTGACTGGGGCCAGACAGTTGTTTTATTTTGTTTTTAAAAACTGAGTTATGGTAGCTTTCAGATCGAAAAACAAAGAGATGTTAAAAGACCGTCCTCTTCTAAAACTGTGCATAACTCCTCTCCTCTGGCCTGCCCTTACAAAACTCCATTGACATAATTTTAAATTCTCATAATGCTTCACAGTCACAAAGTGTAACTTCCTGGCACAACTCTCTTGCTTCACAAGGCAGCCATAGATTAAGAGCCAGGGGTGTGTTGGCAGGAAAAGCAGACACAGTGACCTTCTTGCCGCATGGAATCATTATGTCTAGAAGAACTCTGAGAGTCTATTCTCGGGTTTTGCATAACTCCAGCTCAGAGGGCCAAATACTCCCTCCCTATACTTGATGGAACTGGAAGATGGTAAGGAGGGGGTGCACAGAGTAAATAATGGGACCCAGGGCTGCCAGTAGTTAAGCTACCCTCAGTGAATTGCCTGTCACCCAGGCACATAATAGCCCCAAGTTCACACACTTGTAACCTAGATTAAGTCCTCGTCAAAGGAAGTAGTTCTAAATGTGTGACCTAAATCCACAATAAAATGCCCTTAAAAATATTCTAGAAGCAGAGCTTCCCTTAAATTCATTTTATATATGTAATTTCACTTCTGGATGATTTCATTTCTTCTTTCACAGGTAAAAGGGATATTATCTACCACCTGATCAGTTTATTCCATTCATAGTGGGTGCTGGGCACTGAGTTTAGCATAAAAGAACAAAAGGAACCTCACCTTGCCTTCTTCTACAAGCAAGCCCTGGCTCTTTCTCTTGTGCCGTGTCTGCAGAACCCTGCATTCAAGATCCTCTAAGCCCTAGTTCAATTTAGGACCTAACTAAAATGATAGTGCAGTTCAGCATTCCCTGAAAAATATACCAGCATGTCTTATGTATACCACACATCAGAATAACCTTAAGATTCTAAGACTGGCATGCCAGCAATGAGTCCCATCAGCCCTGAAAGACCGTGGACTTGAATTAAAAATGGGGTAAGAGGGATTACACAGAGCATTAGCACTCTTGATCATGGTGGGGATGGCTGAGTTGGTTCTAATCTCAGAAGAGTGGATCTAATCACCTACTCAGAAGGAAGAGGAAGAAAGGAAGCACACTCTGCCCTGATCTCAGTGAAAGGGAAGCCCAGAGGCCTAGATGCAGCATGGGGCAGGCAGGAGCGGGCCTCACAAGCTGCATGCACCAATTGGCATGCATATGTTGCACCTGGGGCAGTGACAAATGGCCCACTGCATTTTCCTGTCTAGTTCAGAGCCACCTGGGAAAACAGCAGGCTGTTGCCGAGGATGCTAGAAAGAGCTGAGCTGTTGGTTTGCAGTCGAGCACTGGTCTTCTACTGAGCTTTCTGCAAAATTTCAAGCACTATCTGACTGCTTTCTTATCAATGCCAGTGCCCTGCTCCTGTGGTAAAGTACTTCCCAGTCTATCCAAGAATTCTCTCTGGGAGGGAGTGGTGTACGTGTAAACTTAAAACATCAAATGGCACTGGTGGGATGGGTCTTTGCTGGCCAGGCTTGACACCTGGCATAATTTCTTTCTCAGGCTGAGAATAAAACATGATTGGGCACTGGCCGAACTCAGCTGCACACAGTGGGAGGAGTAGGAGTAGGTGGAAGAGAGGGAGACAGTGAAAACAGAGCGGGTGGGCAAATAAATGAAAGTCTGATTAGGGAATTGTTAAAATAAAACGTCTTGTCTGTTAAACTGTGACCCCTGAAAAGGACAGGATACAGGTTTCACAAAAGCAGGAGACCTAACCATGTGGCAGTGATTCATTGCTGCATTTCTGAATAGGTTGCCACTGGTAAGTGATTTCCATGGGAACATGGCTGGCATCCTGAGGATGCGGCCATAGGTCGTGGGGGAAAGGAAGGAAAGCAGGTTCTGCTCACCTCTGCAGCCCCTCTGCCTCAGCAGCCCCAAACCTCCAGGAGAATCATGAGTTAGGGAAAAAGCTCTGTTGTTGGAGGCACAACATCAAAGCCTACACTCTGACTTTCTACTCACCAAAGTAAATCACTCAGCCTCTCAGACTTTTCCTGAGATTTCCTGAATATTTGAAATTAGGGTACTAAGATATCCTGAGCCACCTCATCTGGTTGTTTGTGAGGTCTAAAACAAGATAATACATATGAATTCACTTTGTAAGTAGGAACATGCCATGTACAGAGAAGTTTGAACTTTATTATTATGTTAACCTTCATTTCTGCTCTGTTTCTAGCCTGGGATACATCTCATTTCTGTCTTTTAAAACTGTCTTTCCTCATGTCTGGTCAACCTCTGATTTACCTTTTGCATCACACTTGAACTCTGACATTGACCATGCCATCTCTCTTGGCTAGGGAGAACAGAGGGAGCCTCATCCTTGCATGCCCACTTCTCATTTTCCCTGGCCCTATCGCCTTCAGATCTGGAAGACAGGTTTCATTCCTCTGTGAAAATGCTTAACAAAGATATATGACAGGTGATGGGATGATCTGTACAGCAAACCACCATGGCACACATTTACCTATGTAATAAACATGCACATCCCACACATGTACCCCCGAACTTAAAATAAAAGTTGAAAAAAGAAAAACAAAGATACATGAGGAAAACCTGCTATGATGTTGGAGATACGTGGGTCTATTTGTTAGAGCAGCTACCATTATCTTAACCTTAACTAATCTAGCATGTGATAAATACACTAGAAAATAAAACACAGGCCAATTCCAAGGCCCTTTTCAGGCCTACTTGTATCAGAACTACATTTTCAGTGCCAAGTCAACATTAGTCTCTTAGATGGAGGTCAAGAAGTGAGAGAAATCTGTTATATTGGCACCTCTGTTTAGGTAGGAAAATGACTCAAAAGGTTTAAAGGTGAAAATGAGAGCAGGAGAATGTGAGTGCTGGCTGGCACTGACGTGGTCATGTGAGCTGCCTGGACAGTGGTCTAAGCAGGCCCTAACTTGGAGGCAGTCTGGAGCAAGTCCGGACCTCCACATTCAACCTTCATACCCAATTCCAGAGATTTCAAGAAGTAATAACATACTATAGAAATGATCCCCAAAAGTAATGAGTTTAGTAACAGGAATAAAGTTTCAGTCCAGCAAGATGAATAATCTCTAGAGATCTGCTATACCTGTAGTCAGAAATAACATATTGGACACTTAAAACTTGGTTAAGAGGGTACATCTCATTCTTACTGCAATAAAATACAACTTTTGAAAAGAAGAAGAGGTAGGCTCCTCAGGTCTCAATATGTCCTGGAAGGATCCTGTGTTACCTCTACAACCAGAGTTGGCTAACAAAGCAAATCAAAGAAGCAAATTCATTTATTCTTCCTTCCATCCATTCACTATTTTTTTTTTTTTGAGAACTTATTAGGTATTCCTAGGAAGTTTCTGGTGGTGCAGGGTCCAGCCTTCTCAAATCCTACTTTACATTTCCCAAGGAAATGTGGAGGCCACCAAATAGTCTGGAGAATTCCCCAGACCTTCACTGGGGTGGCAGAGCCATGAGGACCTAGCACTTTTCCACAATCAATTGTGTCCTTGCTCATTCAGGGGAAACCACCTGAAGCCCTAAGTTTGGGGACCGACACCGCACAACTGAGAATGGCTAGATGGTTTTCTGCTCCCACAGAGTTCTGCGTCATTAATGCTGGTCCAGGATCCATAAGTCGGACCTTAGTTTTACATGAGTGAATCTGCCTCAGAAAGGATGTTTAAATGTCCTCTGTGAGAGGTTGCATACGTGGGGAGCACAGCCTTCTCTAATGAGACCAATAAATGGACAATACAAGGCGGTCAGTGACTGAAATGGGAAAAAAAATAGCAATAATGGTCTGTCCAGGAACTTTCCTCTGTGAGTTAGATTTTTACACTTTGAATTCTAAGAACAGTCTCTGAGAATAGGGATGCTGCTCTTTGATAGAACATTCCCCTGGCTTTTCAGGCATGTTATAACCAGACAGTGCACTGCATGGCTGATGAACTGACTTAAGAGTATCTTGAATGTTCAGAGAAAATGAGGGAAGGTAGGAAATCACACAGTGACCTTCCTTTCCAATGAAAATAGGGCAAATGACTAATTTCAAAACCATTAACATGGAAAAGCGGCATATTTCTTCTGAGAACAGGACACAAAGGCTCTCCAAGGAGATTGCTGGGACATGATTACCAGCAACATTTAAGTTTTCAAAAACACGCCAAGGAGGCTATTCACTAAGAATGTGTAGCAGCAAAGTAGCTGCTTCATTAAACTTAAATAGCCACGGCAGGGCTGTGCTTACAGACTGCGCTACCAAATTATACATTTCTTTTCTGGATGCTTCACTGACCTCATTATGTGGAGCACAGAATTTGTCATTCCAAATAAAGTGACCATCCAAGTCTTTACAAACATGTCCATCAGGCGCTTGATGAGTCTGCAGAGTGAAACACTGGCCAGCCCAATGAAGTTTAAAAATACTTCTCTTTTTGTTGCCTCATTACTTTCTGCTAGGTGCTCACTGTCACACTTACAGGGCACAGTTAAGCAGTAAGCAGGTGAAATGTCTGTTTCTTGAGCAAGAGGGAGGTTTTGATTTGGGGGTAAAGGCATATTCCTGAGAAATGTATAAACCCCAATGATGAATTAGAGGGAGAAGAAAAACCTGACCAGCATAAGACAAGCTGGATCCAGAGAGAGTTACCATAATATGTTCCTAGTGTACTACCTTAAAGTTATATTCAGAGTTACTTATCATTTCTCATCCACATGATTAATTCTGATTCTCAGTCACAAGAAGTATCCAAGGTATCAGACAGATTTTTTTTTTTCATTTAAAATTACTGTATTTTCTCTTCAGCCAGGTAAAATCCTCTAGTTCTGTTGAAGGCAAATCAAGTAACAATTATCATATTTAGACATATTTTTCCCTGAAGAAGTACTTATGAAATTAATTCTGATTTTGGAGGCTATACATTTTTCATTTAATTTTAATTATATAGATGAAAATGGCAATTAAAAATCCCACAACAGCCCTATGTGTTCAAAGACACAGCGACAGCTGAATTGCACTTGTAAATAACAACTGGCTCCTACACACGGAGCCCCACTGAGCTGAGGGAGGGAGTTGCACAGATGAGTTCTGGGCGCTCAGGAACAATGAGGGCACATCAGAAAAGTTTAAACATCAAGTTCAAAAATTGGAAGGAGCAGGAAAAACATAATGAGACATTCATGGGACATTACTCAGGGATGAAAATTTAAAATGTACTATTCAAATGACATTCAGTGTGACCAGCAGCAAATAGCTACCTGTCCAGCATGCATAAGGAAAGGCATGAAAGGTACAGCATGCTGGCCAGGATATCTGATAATACGAGAGAAAACATCTCAGTCACAATGAAAGCTAAATATATTCTAAGGACTGAAGGTTCCCAATTTGTTTTTGGGCTCACACACATTTTTTAAAAATCAGCATCCAAGTGAAAGCCTACCATGAAGGAAGCTGATTTGGGATTCATTTCCAAGTTGTACCTCACCTTTCTCTGCATAAGCAACCCAGTATTAGCTAGATAGATGTGCTAATTCTTAACCCAAGCCTCCAGAAGCCTAGAATAAAGCCACTTGTGAGCGTATTTTAAATCAGGATTCCTTGGAACTTTCCTCTTCCCCATTTCACCCAGACCACAGGGAGGCTGCAGTCTCGTCCTTCGGCAGGGCAGTCTAAACTCTGCATTCCAACAGCCTCAGGTAGGCTGGGCCTCCCTGTGCGTTCCCTGCAGCACTTTCAGGCCCACAAGGACCCCCAACACATTTGACTGCATTACTTTCCATTTACACACAAGGATAAGCAAAGTCACTCAGCTTGCCAAGGAATACGAAGGCAAGTGCAGATGAAAGACTAAACCTCCTTGGACTTTGCATTTCATCCCCCTCCTAGGCATGATAGATGAACTCTCTATCATATGCTACATAATATCAAACATCCTCAAAACACCTATTGTTCTTTCATGTATGTTCTACAGAAACAAACCTGTCTTGAGTGTTCCTTCATGGCCTTTTCACACATTTAGCTTTTGAGTAAGGAGCTGTCTGGGACCCTTGGGGTTGAGGAGACTGAGCTCTGGTTTTGGGTCAGGGAGTCCTGGCTTTGAACCACCACCCAGCTGCTTGTCAACAGGAGAGTTACTTGATGCTGAGCCTCAGTTTCCCCCCTGAGACTGAGCACCAGAGGTAGGTGTGGGCCTGCCACGTAGAGGACTCTTGATAATGGGAAGTACTTAAGTCTGTAGCACATCAGGATGAGCTCACAATAATGGGGCCGGGGTAGGGGTACAAGAGGCCCCTTCCAGATCCCACCTCTAGGCTCCTCACTCAGCCCACCCTCCTCTACAGTTCTCATCCCTGCCCCCATCTTCCCAAGCCAATAGCTCATGAAGACACAATTACTGACATCTGCTTTGACAGTCTCGTACACAGGTAAAAAAAAATCACAGAAACTCCCCCTGGAATTACTTTCCTTGGCCTTAGACATGGCTTCCCTCCTCTAAACCTCAGCACACATACTCACATATATACACAAAAAAAGGTAGATTCTTTTTGATTAGCTCAATAAAATGGGTCCAGTCTTTTAAATAATCAAGATATCAAACAAGCACAAGAACAAAGTAACACATAGCGAAGGACCGAGTTACCCGAGATCACTTTATCACTTGCTCTCTGCACAGTCTGTATCCTGGATTCTTGTGGACCATTAAATGGATGGAGAATAGGGTCTCTCTCTTGGTGATGATACTTATTTTCTAAGTACCTCAATGCAAAGCACTTACGAACCTCTTTAGGGAACCTCTGAGGTGCTATTTTTTACTAACTGGAACACATGCCCCTCCCTGCACTTGCTCCCTGGCTGGGACCTGCCTGCCTGTATGGGCACAGCATGCATCATGGCCTGGGTGGCTGCATCAGTCCCCTGCATCTTGGTACAGGGTGGCCTCTCTTCCACACCCCCACCTTTTGAAGTACTGGCTCCATCTGGACTTTTTCAGTGGGAGGACCGGCGTGCTGTCTCCACAATCCTCCTGGGAAGCCAAGTGTGTAAGGCCTATTAGAAACGCCCGCAGTGTGTCAGCTTACACAGAACATCCCCTTAAGTCACTGAGACACTCAGAAGGAAGGTCCTGAATCAAATATCTGTGTTGTTCTGTTGGTTTTTTCTTTTTTTTGGTAGGCCCTGCCCTGCCAAAAACAATGGGTGAGATTTCTTACCTGGATTCAGCCTGTTTGATAGAAACAAAAACAACTATATTGAGACTGAATTAAATTATTATCCAAGGCAAAATAACTAAATAATATACAGAGGTCTACACTTATACATTTTCATCTGATGATACTTTTCCTTCAGGACAGACAAAAAAATTACACTATTAATAGCAATAGTGTGAGTGTATTTTTCTATTTTCATAGCACTATTCATTTTCCATCTTCTAAGTACTTAATAAATACAGTGGGCCTTTACTGCCTTCTAGGGTGAAAATAACACTTATGCCCCCACGGAGCTCATTCATTTGTTTTACGGGCTAAAAAAATCTCTAGTGTGTCACAAATTAACACAGTGTTCCCGAGGACTGTGTTTTATTCTTGAATCTCCAATTTCACTAATAAATGTGAAAAATACATGTAGCCAGATAAGTCCCAGGAGACTAGCCACTGCAGATGCTGAAGAAAGCAAGTTATTCCAGCTAAGATCAGCATTAACTTCAACACCAGAGACTGTTGTTTCCCAAATTCTCCTCCAATTGCCTGTTACAAGGCAAGGAACTTGGTTTCTAGTGACCAACCAAAAAATCCAACATAAATAGGTTTAATTTAAGTAAAGGAGATTGTAAAAAAAAAAATTTTTTTTAAATGTTGAATTCTCAGATATTGACCTTTTTCTAGTCAGAGCTCCTATCTTGCTTCTAGGCCATGGACCCCCCCCCCACTATTATCCCTGAGAGAGATTTTTATCATCCCAATCTAAAATTTTTTTATGCCAATATTTTTATTTCACTTTTTGCATTTCTTTCCCTTTGTTCATAAAAATTATTTACATGATTACAAGAGAATGTATATATGCCAATCTAAAAATTAATCAAGATTTTATCACATTTGTTTCACCTGTCCTTTCTTCCTTCCTTTTTAATGTGATTTTAAAGTAAATTCCAGAAATCAGTCATTTTACCCCTATATACTTCAGTATGAATTTCTAAAAATATGAACATTTCTCATATAACCACAAAGCCATTATTTTACCTAACAAACTTAATATTTCCTTGATATCATCTACTACCCAGACTGTATTTAAATTTCCCCAACTGTCTTGAAAAATCTTTTGGTTGGTTTGTTTAAATGGCCCAAACAAGTTGAACACATCACATTTGGATGTTATTCATCGTATGTCCCTCTCGCTCACGCATGGCCTCTCCCTTTCTTCCCAAGCCATTGTCTGTTGACGAAATTCATGTGGAGGCCCTCTAGAGCCCCATCCTAATCTCCACTTTTTAAATTTGTCTGTCTTCTTGTGTTACCATTTCACTTGTTCCTCTCTCTCCTGTATTTTCTGGAACCCCAGGATTGGCTTGATTCATTTCAGGTTCAACTCTCAGGCAATACTAGCTCATAGGTGATACTGTCTACTCTTGGTGCATCACATCAGATGGCAAGTAATGTATGGCAGTCCCACTTTTAGTGGGCTCAGAGAAGTCCCCAGGTAGACATTTCTAAAGGTCTAATGATTGCACCCACTGATGACAGTTGCCTGCATCAGTTATTTCATTTGGGGGCTATCCAATTATGCTTTTCCAGTTCTAACTTCCCTTCTACATTTAATAGCTGGAATTCTTTTGGAACAAAGAACTTTCCTTGATCAACCAGTACAATCTGGTTAAATATGATTTACACAAAAAAGTCATAAGCACTACTTAATTCTTTCCTATGATAGCCAGTCTTCAGAGTATGGAATTGGTACCTTTGTTATGTTTTATAATAACCGAGTTGTATTTGTTGTTGTTTATACTATTTGATATGGTTTGGCTGTGTCCTCACCCAAATCTCATCTTGAATTGTAGCTCCCACAATTCCCATGTATTGTGGGAGGGACCTGGTGGGAGGTAATTGAATCATGGGGGCAGGTCTTTCCCATGCTGTTCTCATGATAGTGAATAAGTCTCACAAGATCTGATGGTTTTATAAAGGAGAGTTCCCCTGCACATGCCCTTTTTTGTTTGCTGCCCTGCAAGTGGTGACTGTGCTCCTCCTTTGCCTTCTGCCATGATTGTGAGGCCTCCCCAGCTATGTGAAACTGTGAGTCAATTAAACGTCTTTCCTTTATAAATTACCCAGCCTCAGGTATGTCTTTATTAGCAGCATAAGAACAGACTAATACACTATTCTTAAAGATCTACCTGTCTTTATCAAAATTAAAAAACGAAACAAAACAGACGACTACTCCATGAGAAACCCTTCTTAAGTATAGAGAAGATCTGGATTTGTGATTTAAAGGGACACAAAGCAAGTCAAGGGCATCATCCCTGCCATTTTGCAGCACTCTTGGAAGGAAGGCCAGCTGCTGTTTTCCTTGCCTGCATTGGTATCTAAGACTTTTGTCCTTATGGTAGATACAGTCTTTCCTTAGGTCCAACACTCCTCAACAGCTTTCTACATTTATCCATCCCTTAGGAAAAATGAGAACAATTCTAAACCATTATCTTCTTTTGCTTACTGCTGCACAGATCACTTGGTGCCACTTGCCCCTGCAGACCTCCACTGTATTTTATTTATGGGATACATGTGAAGGTGGCCCAAGGCTGTGGAGGGAAAATGCCTCCACAGGAGGAGAACTAATGCCTCTGTAGACTGACTACTTAAGGTCATCATGCCTGTACAGCTTGGGCTTTGTGATCCAGCAGGAAGCCATTCCCATCCAGAAAAGCCTGCAGGTGCCAGGTGGCAGAACCACACCCTGCTCCAGCACCATGCTGGTGGCACATTAACACTCAGCACAAGCTTCCACTGTGGGAAGGATCTGTGCATGCATGAGAAACATCTCACCTTCCTTCTTCTCACTAATAAGGGTGAAAACATTTAGGCAGTTCATAGGTATTCCCCACAGAGGCATTTATAAGCCTTCTTGAACACTGGCTGACAAGTGTCTCTGAGACTGACAGCAATCCAGGGTCTGTCTTTCTTGTTCTCTAAGAGCAGGGGTATTTTCTGCCCACGATTGCTTTGTTTTAGTGACATGCATCTGTCAGTTAGATATTAAAACAGAGTAATAATGGGAAGATAATATGCTGGCTCTGTCCACATACTTTGAGAGGGAAGCATTCATGAAAAATGTGTATTTTGGGAAATCTAGATGGTCATGTGCCCATCTGCATTTCTATTTAGTTTGAAATTGAGTGTTGAATAGCAAAGTGGTGAAAGAACAAATAACGTAGGGGTGGACTCTGAGGAGATTCCTAAATGGTTCTGCAGACACCAGTGTGGGACTTGCTGCTCTAAGAAGGAGGGGAATGGGTTAGGAAATGCATGCCAAGGAGGCTGGCCAGGATGGAAGTGGTTTTTTTTTTTGTTGTTGTTGTTGTTTTTTGTTCTTTGGCTTCCCCGGAACTCATTGAGAGCTGCTGAACCAATGAACTGGCAGGAAACAGCTTCCATGACTCTGTAAGTGGAGGACTTTCACACATTTTGAAAAAGAGCAAATACTTTCTTATACAGCCAAGGTGAAAGGGAAGTGCACACTGTAAATAAATGAATACAAGCAATTTGGTTCCCAAAGATCTTTCTAGTAAATGGTTCTGTGCTAGAAAGTAATATTATTACTCGATATTTGGATCTCTAGTCATATGCTTAGGTCCTGACTTCTTGGCTAGTGTAAATAAAAGCATATCCTCCAATACACACATGAATACACACACACACGCTTATAGGCTCTACAGAAGGCCATCTTTATGCCAGCAATTCACTGTAAAATCTTATCATCCTAGACTTGACCACAGAGCCTAGGGACTACTAAAGTATAATCTCTACCACAAAGTTGTAACATGAGGATAACAGAAGGAAAATAGCTGCCATTATATTGGGTGGGGATAGTCAACTGGACTAGAATGGAAGCCAGAAATCACTAGCCTCACCAGTAAAATCTCTTACAATTTCCTTTTTAAAAAACAAAGTGGGGGAAGTCTATTTGGTGTAATAATTCAGTATATGAGCGTTGGAGTTAGATACCTTGGGTTTGAATCCCATCAATTTTCCATCTATCAGTTATGCCTCCTTAAGCCAGGGATAAAATAGTGCTCATCTCAGAACATTTGAGGATTAAATGAAATAATGTACATAAAGCGCCTAGCACAGAGCTTAGCACATAGCAAACACCACTGGCTGCAAGGATTGTGTTAGGGCCACAGCAGCCTCAAATGTTTCCAGGGTGCCCTCTTGCTTTTGGCATTTCTGTTCAAGCCAACAAACATTTATCACTATACTGACATTAATATGAAGGCAACACGGTACTTTGAGAGGCAGAGTGGAGAAGCAGAAACATAAGCTCAGGAATCAGACACACGGCTTTGAGTACTGGCTTTTGCCACCAGTTACTAAAGGTTCAACCTTGGATAAGTTGTTTAACTTTTCTGTATGTCAATTTGCCCATCTGTGAAAAAGAAGGTGACTTCCTTGCAGTCATTGTAAGGCTTTAAATTGTGGTTCTAAAGTCCACAGAGCCTTTAAAGTGTCTTACCCAGTGGGTGCTTGCTGAGTGGTAGCTCTCATCATTATTAGAGTATAATAGAAGGCTCAGGAAAGGGACAGAGGTGGGCCTCATGAATCTTGCCACTGGATGGCATGATCCTGGGCTGGGGAGGATGGGCCAGAGATGGTCAGAGGAACAATGGGGTAAGTAAGACTGAGGACACATACCAAGGCACAGTGGGAACCTAAGGAAAGTAGATGTTACTGGAAGGTGAAGTATGCAGAGAATATTATCTTAAAATACAGCAACAGTACAATACAGAGTACAAACTTGTCTCCCTTTGTTTTTGGCTTCAAGGCGTAAAATATGGGGCTCTGGGGAGCTAGGTGGGCCACTATAGCTCTAGGAGCTTTCCATTTATCCTCCCTGAGTTTTCCCAAGAGCCAGGTACCATTTTGGCTCCAGAATGAGGTAGCTACTCTGAAGCATTTTGTACAGATACAGAGGAATGAATGGTCCTATTTTTTTCTGGGGAGGAGATATCTTTTCCCCCCTTTCCTAACAACGAAGGAAAGAATCAAACTAAATTTTTACTTCCACTTTCATCTGCTGATCCCCACACTTCTAGAAACCAGGGACTCTTCATCTTGTTTACACAGAGCTCAGCACAGGACCCACTTAGATGTTTACTGGGTACATAGTGGGAAATGTATGGTTTCTGAAAAAATAAAATAACACAAAACAGGGACATAGTAAAGGGGAAATTTACTACTTTTGGATATCTGGGTAATAAGGATCCGGACATTTGAAAGAGGCCAGAATATACTTTATCATGATTTTTATTAAGTTCTACTTTCAAGGTGACATAAAATATGCATCCTGTTCAGGAGGGGAGAAAATGCAACGAAAGCTAATCCATGATGATAGCGCATACATACACAAAGCATGCTGATGTCTCTAACCTGGTCTGTTCATAAACTGGACTCATTTCTTAGATTTACAAACGATGATCACTATGGTAAGTTCAATAACAGAATTTTCTGCTGTATGCCTGGCATTCTCTTCAGTATCTTTTTAAAGCCCTTAAATGTTTTGATTTACATAAAACTAAAAGCTGGGAGAATTAAAAATTACACAAATAATGAAGATGAGTTCCTAGGTGAATTACCCATTACTGTGGAGGTTTTTGGATATTTTCATTAAAAAGAGTAAAAAGACCATCTAAAGATACTTGTGTATCTACAAATGATTGTAAAGTCATTCTCTTTATTTCTTTCCAACTCCCGTAAGCCTCTTTTATTAGCTTCAAGGAATGAAGCTCCAATCTGCTTCAGTAAACTGCATTATTTTTTAAACTACAAAAACATATGCGATTTCTTTACATGAGCAATCTTCTTTAATGGCAATGCAGTGATTGGGAAGACTGCATTCATGGGCATAGTTTACAGAACTTCCCTCCACCTGATAGCCCCTCTCTACTTTTTCCTTTCCATTTTTTTTTTTTAACAATATTATTAGGACCCATTGCTTTTTCACAAGTGCTTGGCATATAATGGGCACTTAAACATATTTGCTGACTCACCAAATGAATAAATAAATTCACTATCTTGATATCAAAATTTATGTCCAGGTTAAGTGACACAATCACAGGGCTAACATAGACCTCCTACTTAGAAATACAATATCTTCTATCTGACTTAACTTCTATGCAGTCTAGTATTCACTCTGCTATTTGATGATAGCCTCTTTTTTTTTTTTTTTTTTGCACGAATTCTGGATAATCCTTACGTTCATTACCAAATTTGAAATCAGGCACTCTGATCTAGGGGTTATTTAGGAAAATTAAGAAGCAGGCCATGAATCTGAACTCTTAACTTAGTAATGGCTTGCAGGCATCTCTAAAACAAAGCATCTCTAATTCCCTTCCCTACTTTCACATAAGTCTCTTTAAGTTGGTATGGAGAGTATTGTTGAAAAAGGAGATTGAGAGGAAGAAAGAATGAAGGAAGAAAGGCAGGAAGAGGGGAAGAAAGAAAAAGAAAAAAATAAATGACGAAATGAGTGGACACAGAGCCAAAACAGTCCCATTTTTCCATCAATTCAGGACACGTTGAAAGTGTAGAAAAGGAGGATCTCAGGCTCAAAAATCTTCTCATCCTGTCTACCAGGCCCAGGTTCTGATTTGCTGTGTGAGGCAGAGTGTGAGCATGGTAGGAGCTGTGTTTCTGGCCCCCTCACCCCAATATGAAACTCATGTATATATTTTCCCACTGGGAATAAAATGGCTGGTTATAGTTGGAATGGTATCATTACTTCCATATTCAGAAATATTATTAGGTGATTGAGCTTTTATGAGGTGGTTCAAATAGTCACGTGTAGCTGTTGGTTGGGACAGACAGGCAGGCAAAGGCGGCACAGTGGTATAGGTGTGATGGCTAATTTTATGTGTCTTCTTGACTGGGCCATAAGATGTCCAGATATTTGGTCAAACATTATTCTGGGAGTTTCTGTGAGGGTGTTTTTGGATAAGTTTAACATTTAACATTTAAACTGATAGGCTGAGTAAACAGTTTGCCCTCCCTAAAATGGGTAGGCCTCCTCCAATCAAGTGAAGGTCTGAATAGAACAAAAATGCTGATCCTCCCCCAAATAAGAAGGAATTCCTCCTGACTGACTGCCTTTCAGCTGGGACATCAGTTTTTCCTGCCTGCCAGAATTTGGACTAGAACCACATCAATGGCTCTCTTGGGTCTCTAGCTTGCTATAGAAACAGATATATATGTTCCTATTGGTTCTGTTTCTCTGGAGAACCCTAACTAACAGAGCAGAAAACACCAAAGAGCCAATCTAAAAAGTACAAATGTATATATGGCTTTTTTTTTTTTTTTTCTGAGACGGAGTTTTGCTCTTGTTGTCCAGGCTGGAGTGCAATGGCGTGATCTTGGCTCACTGCAACCTCCTTCTCCTGGGTTCAAGCGATTCTCCTGCCTCAGCCTTCCAAGTAGCTGGGATTACAGGCACCCGCCACCATGCCAGGCTAATTTTTGTATTTTTAGTAGGGATGGGGTTTCACCATGTGGGGCAGGCTAGTCTAGAATTCCTGACCTCAGGTGATCCACCCACCTCGGCCTCTCAAAGTGCTGGGATTACAGGCATGAGCCACCATGCCTGGCCTATATGGCTTTAATATATGTATATACAGGTGTGTATATATATTTATACATGTACATATGTCTTTAAGAGTCATAAAGTAAAATTTAAGCAAATTCTCAGTCACCTTCTTGGTGATGCTCAGGCTACATAGAAAGTAATCTGTAATCCCTGCTACACACCAAAAGAGTGTTTGCTGGGGTATGCTGGGCAGAGATGACATAGGCTCTTCTGAGCACGGGTGATGAGCCTTCACACCTCGGGAAGAACAATTTGGCAGTATGTATCAATAGCCTTAAGATGGTTGTGCTTTTCCTTTTAGAAACTGATTTTTAGGATATAATGTTTGAGCCTTTTTAGAAAAGGAATTTATCTTAGGGAGATAATCAGAAATGCAAACAAGGACTTATGCACGATCTGCAGTACTTTTTAATACTCTTCTACACTCCTTTCTAGTAGCACAACATGAGATAATCATCCAACAGCCAGGGAAAGTTTAAATAAATACATAGTGTATCCATATCTTAGACTACCAGTGAGGGCACTAACATGAATTTATAACAAATGTTTAATAGTACTGGAAAACACAATATAAGGCTAGGTGAAAAAAACTGGATAAATATTTATACTTGTAATTTCAAGTATAATTCAAAGAGAGAAAGATGGTATATCAATATTTTAATAGTGGTTCTTTCTGGGTAACAAGTGATTCTTATTTTACTTTTATTGTTTCTGCTTTTTGTATTTTTGAAATTTTCTAAAATAAATTTTTATTATATTTAGAAAAACAGTTGAACAAATAGCATTTTATAACCCCTAGGAGAGAATGCATATTAAACTGCCTCCTGAGAAAACAAACAATAAACACAAGTGAAACTAGAGCAAGCAACCAAAACTCCAAAAAGCATACGCCCTCGCCATAAATAATCCAAAGGCAACCACAGAATTTCCTTTATATCGTAGGTGCAGAGAGGACATTACAGATCTCCAGGGAAAGAAATTCAACAATGTTTCTCCCCAGCAGCCTGCTCCTAGAAACAGCTGGTTTAGTGGGAAGACCCCTGGGTCAGGTCCCAGAGGCCCCAGGCTCTTCGCCGTGCTGCAGACTGGCATTGGGGCCACTAGTGTGTCATTTGCTTTCCCTCAGCTTTGGGTCTCTCAATAGTAATACATAAGAACTAAATCAGCTTCTGTGAGCTACACCAGACTTTGTCAGAATAAAATGAAGGGACAAATTCACAAATGCCCCCAGCTAAAGAGCACTGCAGCAATGTAACAAACGGTCATCAGTGGTCACCACCACCAAGTTCATGCCTGAACCTTCCAGTGGTCCTTTGCCCCACTTGGGAGCAGTCACAGATGTCAACAGTAGACAGACAACGACCCAGACAGGATATACTCTTTTTTCCTCATACATCTACAATGTGTCTAAATTAACATCTGGTTAGCTTTTTTTTTTTTTCCTTTTTAACCAGAAAGATGCCAATTGAAATTAAAAATCCATATACTTTACAGAAGTCATATTCTTGCTAGAGAAGACAAATTATAAACAGGAGCCAGCAGCAATAATCTGCCAAATTTTATAAAGCATCATTTATCATTCCTCTTTGGAATTTATATATCCAAATTGTGCAGATAGCAATTGTATATTTAAACCATGTGGCCTTATGAGAATTGGTGGGTGTTGTCACCTGTTTTATAAATGAGGAAACTAAAACAAAGGGATTTTATGATTTTCTCAGCACCACAAAGTTAGTGGAAGAACCTGATTAACTCGATTTCTGACCCAAATTTCTATGAATTGCTACCACTATTATTATTTAATACTGACTAAATGGATGTACTATGCAAGGTGACCTTGGTTGTTGTTTTTGGGGTGAGAATGGGGTGAGAAGAAAGAGTAGGGCAATTCTTTTTAATTCTTTTACAGAATCAAAAAGCTTTCTTCCCCCAAGATTAGAGTTAACAAAGTAGGTGATTTCTGCAGTTATGACAAGCATATTCCACAAAAAATTTCCTGAGTTTCCTAATAACACTGAGTAGGACTGAAGCCGTAGGGAAGGTATCTGTTCTTTTGATAAGACTCAAATTTTGAAACAAGGAGAATTCTGGTATTTAATGCTTGGGTAAGACCATGGGTAGTAGCTGCAGAATTTCATGACTAAATTTTACAATACACAGTTGTAGCAGCTATCACTGACATTGATGAGCACCTCAGATTTTTTCAATTCATATTTTATTAACTTAGGGGAGAATAGAACATAATTCTCAGCTCTGTTGATCTGATTCTTTTTTTTTTTTTTTTGAGACAGAGTCTTGCTGTGCTGCCCAGGCTGGAGTGCAGTGGCTCTATCTTGGCTCATTGCAATCTCTGCCTCCCAGGTTCAAGTGATTCTGATGCCTCAGCCTCCCAAGTAGCTGGGATTACAGGTGTGTGCCACCACACCTGGCTAATTTTTGTAATTTTAGTAGAGATGGAGTTTCACCATGTTGGCCAAGCTGGTCTCAAACTCCTGGCCTCATGTGATCTGCCCACCTCGGCCTCCCAAAGTGCTGGGATTACAAGTGTGAGTCACTGTGCCTGGCCTGTTGATCTGAGTCTAGAGAACTCTGTAGTTGTTTGTTTTTAAAAGCTAGGAGTTAACATATAGGGCAAAAAAAAGCCAAAAATGAATTACAAAAATACCTTAAAGCCAAATCACTTTCCTTAGTATTTCCCAAGTCTCACACTGTGGATTCAATTTCTCTTCATATTTGTGAGTCATCATGCATTTTTCTAGGCATCACAACTCATTCACTTCCTATCTTGTGCAATGATTTAATTTTCCCCCCATAGCATTTGTAGGCAAGAAAGTTCTGGGAGCTGTGCTACTGAATTACAGAAAATTAGAATCTGGTTTGAAGAAAATCACTTCACATGTGCATTACAATGAAGAAAATATAATGTTTCCTCTGTTTTGCAGAAGCCAAAATAAATAATTTTCCTTATTTCTTATACATAACAAGAAAAACCATATAATGATTTCCTTTTGCTATTAAAATCAGGTATTTGGGGAGTGGAGGAAGAGGTCTAAGCTTGTCCTGTCACTAAATGAAAATGAATTCTGTGGATACATTAGTCACTAAAGTTGCAAATGGTTCTTTTCCTTAGAAAAGCTTAGAAAGATTGCCAGAGGTTTCTCCCTTCTTGGATACTGTGTAATAACAGTACACGTACAGATTACTGTTAGCAATGACTGTAACAAACATAACCTTATGCTAGGGTTGATTATAACAGGTGACCTCAACTTAAATGCTAGCATTATTTATTCATTGACAACCCCACCCCCTTGAGTATACATTCCCTAGATATGAAAAGGTTAGGATCAACATCTCACCTACATAATTCCCCTCTTCATGCCCTTTCATTGGAAAGGAAAGGGTCCCTAAAGTGTTATAAGTTGTTTGACGAGGGTTGAAAAAGGTTCAGGAGTGGCTGGGCTGGGAGAACACTTACTAATACCCTGGCTACTACCCGTTCTTCATTTCTTTCTTATCCCTTACACCTTCTTATGTGGTCTGTCCTGGGTGATCAACCTTCACTATGATTCCTTTTGGAACACAGTACAGTATTAGTACATAAAACACAGAACTGTAGTATCTGAGAAGGACTAGAAGAAATTATTACCAGCACTTTGTAAATGTTCAGTTGTAATTTTAACACCAGAGATTCATCAGGATTAAAGGTACTTAAACCCTGAATCTAAGACTTGAATAGAAAGGAAATGTAAATGCAGTGAATACTTGTTATTTACAGTAGTTATGTTCTATACATTGCTGACAGCACTGAATTAGTGAATACTGAACCATTGCTCTTAGAGAAGATGCAGGATTAGAAGATGCAGACCACTGGCCACAACATTTTCATCTACCAATCAATACATAACCTTGTTTATGCGGGTCTCTGTTTGAAGACACCTTATTTAATATATATTGTTGATTCATTAACATCGAACTCATGACCAACAGCACCGTAACTCGTGCATGAACAAAGCTTACCTAACACACGTATTTTTTCTATAAGGTATCACAAGTTTCTTGTGCTTAGGAACACTAGCCAGCACTTCAGCACTGCCTTTAGGGTCTAAACAGTGAGATCACAAACAAAATGCACAAAAATGTGGAAAATGTGGCACTAAGTGGACTACAGAAAGGGCACTTTTTAATGTGTGAGAGTTAAAACAAGAAAGCAGATCACTGCCTTGTTTGACCTCAGTTGCATGTAGGGTGACTCGAATTTTTCACCACAAGGCTGTGTGTCCATGAATGACTGTGAAACTGCTTCAAGTATTGATTTTGGGGTTACAAATAAACTTTAGTGAGTAGGTGAACTCACAAATATGGAATCCGTGAATAATGAGGATTGACTATAAATTCTACCTCTTATCCAATAGCAGATCATGCTTGTTTATCTCCTTTTCTCCTAATAGCCTCAATTAATCTTTCATGCTAAACAATGGGAAATATTTTTATGCTAGATGGCCATTACAGTTGCAGTGCAACTGTATATATGTTTTTAAATTTTTTTTTCTGTTTGATTTTTAAGACAGAGTCTTGCTCTGTTGCCCAGGCTGGGGTGTAGTGGTGTGATCCCAGCTCACTGCAACCTCCACCTCACAGATTCAAGCAATTCTCCTGCCTCAGCCTCCCAAGTTGCTGGGATTACACGCACCTGCCACCACACCCAGATAATTTTTGTATTTTAGTAGAGATGGGGTTTCGCCATGTTGGCCAGGCTGGTCTCGAACTTCTGACCTCAAGCGATCCACCCACCTCGGCCTCCCAAAGTGCTGGGGGATCACAGGTGTGAGCCACTGTGCCCGGCCTGCAATATTTTTTTTAATTTTTAATCTTTGTTAAAATTACTGTCCTCCACAAATATATACATAGCTGTATATGCATATATACAGCTGTCTATGTATATACAGCTGTATATAGCTGTATATATTTGTGGAGTGCATGAGATGTTTTGATACAAGCATGCAATGTGAAATAACCACATCACGGACAATGGGTTATCCATCCCCTCAAGCATTTATCTTTTGTGTTATAAACAACCCACTTATACTTTTGCAACTGTATATTATTTAATGCTTTTTGTTTTTTAAGTAAATGGAAGTCAGAAACTTTAATTTTCAAAAATTAATGAATGTGACATGGATGGTAGAAAATATAAAACCACAAGTTTACAAAATTTTCTCCATTTACCTGTTTTAGAAAGAAATAGGCAAAGTGTTGAGCCTGAGTTATCATTTGAACAGATACAAGAGTTATTTGTTATAATGTATTACAATTTATTCTGGTTCAAAGAAGGTATGTTTAGAATTTGGTAGAAGAATGACAAACAATTATACACATTCTAGAAAAGGAGAGCTGCTGAACTGAACACATAAAAAACGAGGCCTCTGTCCTCTTAAACACTTTCGTGCTGACCTGCATTTTAGGGGCTTTCTAACCCTGCAGTAGGATTAGAAGTTCAAGCCTATTTTTTAAAAGTTATTGTATTCTCTAAAACTGTGGAGGAAAATCTTGACACCATCCATCCAACAATGAGGTGTGATAAATAGAAAAAAAAAAAAAAAGGTGGGAAAATTTACACTTGTTAAAAACAGTTTTCAGAATTATGCTTGGGTTTTCAAAACTGAAGTCAAAGTATGTGTTATACGTGTTAATGGTGCCTTGTGGAGTAGAATCTGAATAAGGCAGAACTGACTTGAATCTAGGTCTAGGACTGCATTAAAGTAAGATTCTAGCAGAGTAAGTGATTACATTTGGGTCTGACCCCGGGAAAGCATATTCATTCATTTCTTGGTTTGCTGGTGAGAGCACCAGGAAAGCATCTGGAGGCCTTCTGCTGGTGGAGCTGCCAGCAGGTACCCTGACCCCATTGCCACTGTTGTTTCCATCCAAATACTTGGCATGTGGAAGAGGTCTTGGAAGGAAATGAGAGTCAGGTCCTGTAAGGTGTAAGCATACAGTGTGGGTATCTCATACCTAATAGGAATGAATGGTTCATCTCAGTTAATCTAAGCAGTTCTGGGCAGTATGTTCATTCCTGGTTTACAGAATCACGGTGCTGAGGCTCAAGTTGCAATCTTCCTGCTCAGTGCATCTTACCTAAATTAACTTCACAATCCCATCACAGCTATCTTGAGAGACTGAAAAGAAGCCTTCTTGAGCACTTTGAGCTATTTAATCACATTGTAACTTTTTAAAAAAATGGCATTACCACACTGTTTCTCATGTGGCTTAAGAAGCAATAAAAACCTTGAAAGCCCCACTATGGCCATCATAGCATTTACTTATTAAATCTTAACTTTTTAGAGAATCTATTAGTTATTCTAGGTCAGGAGTCAGCAAACCTTTTCTGTAAAGGGCCAGATAGTAAATACTTTAGGCTTGGCAGACCAGTCTGTCACAAATACTCAGTTCTGCCATGGTAGCATGAAAATAGCTACAAACATTAAACAAGTATGGCTATATTTTAATAAAACTTAAATTTTGGATATTAAAATTCAAATTTCAAGTAATTCTTTGTTTTAGATTTGTAAAAAAAAAATTAAGAATGCAAAAACCACTCTCTTAGTTTGAAAAAGCAGATATAATCCCTGCCCTATAGGAGTTGACCATCTAAAGCAATAAATATTGATACAGACATATAAATAAAATACAGAGAAATAACTATACACCAGACACAATATGATAGCAGTTTAGGATAAGCCATTTATATTAGATGTTCGACATCTCTGTAAGTTTTACTGATGACTATCTTAGGTCATTTAAAGCCACCAGTTAATTTACATGAAGAAGGGAAATCATCAGAGCATTCCATGAGAAAAATCTGAGTGGTTATTGGCTTTTATTCTAACTCTATGACTATCTTGGGACAGTTCTCTGACATGTGTTTTGAAACTTTCTCAGTAACGCCACTTACTAAAACATTCCCCAACTCAAATGCTAGATAGTCCTGTATCACTACCATATTAACAGCACTACACTGTGAGCAAGGTTTTCTTTTTCTATGATTTACACCAATAAAGGATGCTAAAATTCCTCAGTGTCAAACACTGACAAAAAGAGAAAGTAATAAAGGATATAAAAATAATATTAAGGCCAGGTGCAGTGGCTCATGCCTGTAATCCCGACACTTTGGGAGGCCGAGGTGGGCTGATCAGTTAGGTCAGGAGTTCGGGACCATTCTGGCCAACACAGTGAAACCCCATCTCTACTAAAAATACAAATATTAGCCTGGCCTGGTGGCAGGCGCCTGTAATCCCAGTTATTCGTAAGGCTGAGTCAGAAGAATCACTTGAACCCAGGAGGCAGAGGCTGCAGTGAGCCGAGACTGTGCCACTGCACTCCAGCCTGGGCAACAGAGCTCAATAATAATATTGAGCTGTGCATGGTGGCTCACACTTGTAATCCCAGCACTTTGGGAGGCCAAGGTGGGAGGACTGTTTGAGCCCAGGAGATTGAGACCAGCTTGGGAAACATAGGGAGATCCTGTCTACACAAAACAATTAAAACAAATATTAGCTGAGTGTGGTGGCACAGGCCTGTGGTCTCAGCTACTTGGGAGGCTGAGGTGGGAGGATCACTTGAGCCCATGAGGTCGAGGCTGTAGTGTGCTGTGAGTGTGCCACTGTACTCCATCCTGGGTGACAGATCTCGTCTCCAAAAAAAAAAAAAAAAAAACCCTCAAAATATATGATGAGCACTTCTCTAAGCATTTAGCCTGTATTATCTTATTGAAACCTTATAATGATCCTCTCAAGTAAGGACTATTTAAAAAAACTGTTATTAGTAGAAAACTATCTCACGTGGGCAAGTAGAGCTACTTGTAAAGGAGCAAAGCAAACCGGCAGAACCAGAATTATTTGAACCCTGGCATCAGATTCATGAACCCCTACTCTTTTTTTTTTTTTGGATACGGAGTCTCACTCTGTCACCCAGGCTGGAGTGCCAGTGGTGCAATCTCGGCTCACTGCAACCTCTGCCTCCTGGGTTCAAGCAATTCTCTGCCTCAGCCTCCTGAGCAGCTGGGATTATAGGCGCCCGCCACCATGCCCAGCTATTTTTTTTTGTATTTTTAGTAGAGATGGGGTTTCACCATCTTGGCCAGGCTGGTCTTTAACTTCTGACCTCGTGATCCACCCGCCTCGGACTCCCAAAGTGCTGGGATTACAAGCATGAGCCACCCCTCCCGGCCATGAACCGCTAATCTTAGCCACTCATAATCCCGCCTCTCAACACTAAGGGATTTCACCAATAACAACAGCTCTGTCACTCACTAGGCATTCCTTTCCCAAGATACTGTCAGGGGTGCATATAACATCATATCTGTACAGTATTCACACTTCTCTGAACCACTGCACTCCTTCCTCTAATTTCTGCATGTGTCTCAATGATAAATCATGATGTATCATCATCACCTGCTTTCACACCCGGAAGAGGTATGTTGACATGGGAAGCCACCTTGGAGAGTAAAGGAATGTGGGACTAGAACTCAGAAGACCTTGGTTCTAGGTCAGGTATAAACTGTATGACTCTGTAAATCACTGCACCTCTAGGACATCCAGTTTCTTAATCTACAAAATAACATGTGTCCTTGTAATCTTTCTGCTAACATGATCAAATGACACAAGGTATGAGGAGGTATTTTATATCCTGTGAGGAATAAGTAATTGTTGGTAATTATTTTTATTACATACAGCCCTTATCCTTGCCTCTTCCATTCCTTCCTTACTCATTCTGAAGAAGCAATACATTGACAATCTTAGTATTTTGCAGTATACCAGCCACTCTTTTTGCCTGCCCCTTCCTCCCTCATCCATCCCTTCTTTTTATTTGCTGAGGAGATACACAATGGTCAATAAGACAAAGATAATCCCCTCCCACCGCTGTCATCAGAGACGACAAGAGAGGCATACAGTGGTGTGCTGTGGCCAGCTCGTACTGTCTCACAGATCTCTTCTCAGCTTCACATTCAATGAAGCCATATTGATGGCTTGAAATTGGCAATAGTGGGAGTATTTACACCATGGGATTGGCAAATGCTACAAATCACCCCCCTCCTTTCCCCCAGAGAGCAGGCTGTTGAACATTTACCAGAACTCCTCTGGATAGAGAAGCAAAATATAATTTGTCACAGGTGCTAGGAATGATAGCACAGAGGAATCTGGGCACATATAGCACCATGTTTGGCTCACCAGAGTTGCTTCAGAGGTGTCCAAGCACAGACCAGCTAACCACAGAGCAGACGTACACATTCTGTACTGGAGGGGTGGTGTTGGCAGCCCTTTCCTGGCTTAAACATTAGTCTTCTGGTAGGCTAGGTCACTCTGGGTGGTGACCCATTTGTGAGTGGTGAAATCAATTTAGTGAGTCTTGAGTGGCACTTAAAAAAATAGAATAGGGGCCGAGCACGGTGGCTCACACCTGCAATCCCAGCACTTTGGGAGGCTGAGGCGGGTGGATCACTTGAGGTCAGGAGTTGGAGACCAGCCTGGCCAACATGGTGAAACCCCATCTCTACTGCAAATACAAAAATTAGCCAGGCGTGGTGGCAAATGCTTGTCACCCCAGCTACTCAGGAGGCTGAGGCAGGAGAATTGCTTGAACCCGGGAGGCAGAGGCTGCAGTGAGCTGTGATTGCATCATTGCACTCCAGCCTGGGCCATAGAGTGAGATTCTGTCAAAAATAAATAAATAAATAAATAAATAAATAAATAAATAAATAAATGGAATAGATTTAAATTTAAAAAAATGTCAGGGTGCATCACATGTTGCAAAGTTAAGTTTCGTGTTTGTGTGAACACAATGGAGTTTTATGAAGTCACCATGTAAAACTTATTCCTGCATTTAAGAAGCGTGAAAGCCCTTAATTTAACAGGACATTGTGGGTAAGTCCTGGGGACTGGGAGAAGGGGTCCTACCCCACCAGGAATTGGGAATGTCTCAGGCAGTTAGTCCTTTGGGTTTCCAGTAAAAATGGATGCTCCTTGGGCCAGGTAGGACTATAGGCTTATCTGCCCTCCCAAAGTCAGGAAAGAGAAGAACCACAGAAGTGGCCTCAGAGGTCAGAGAGGGAGAGGGACTCGTGTAAGTAGGGGTGTGTGTGTATGTGTGTGTGTGTGTGTATATGTGTGTGTGGTGGAGGGGAAGGGGCACTGAGGACCTCCAACACCCCTGTTTTTATTAACTCAGTAATTGGAACTATCTAAGACAAGTTGCTGCCCAACCACTTGGCACATGAAGGAAATGAGTATGTGAAACTGACTTTTAGTTTGGTGTATCCCAGAAAGATAATTCTGTATGTGAATAGATTTTAGAATAATTTCTTTTCAACATATGTCAAAACATATCCAATTTGCCCTTTGGAGTTGCAAACGCCGTTTGGCATTTCTTTTTCCTTTTCAATTTAAAAAATGGAAAGTAATGACAGAGGCCTGGTCAGTGTTTGGCAGAAAAAACAAGCACCCCATGATGATTTAGTTTCCTGGAGTTTCCACAGGGCCCATTCCCCTGCATATGCAATTGGCACTAGATTAGCTGCCGACATTTATTGACAAAGGAATTAATCTTCACCAATGATGTTTTTTAAAGCCCATTCTTTACAGCAAGCTGTGACAGACATCAGGGCTCCTTCACTTTCCCCCTTTCCTCCTGATAAAAGTGGCTAAAAATAACCTCTTAAACCCTTGATTCCACTGAGGAAGGTGCAAGAGCAAAAGAATAAAAGAACATCTTGAGGGGAGGAGGATGAACAAGAGGAGCACAGAGGGTTTTCAGGACAGTGGAAATGCTCTGGATGATACTATGTAGTAGATATGTGTCATTATACATTTGTCCAAAACCTTAGATTATAGAACACCAAGAGCAAACCCTTATGTGAACTTAGAGGTTCATGAATTGCAACAGATGTACCCTCTGGTGGGGGATGGTGATAATGGAGAAGGCTGTACGTGTGCACAGGGGCATGGGGAAGAGGGGAAGTCTCTGTACCTTCCCCTCAATTTTGCTGTGAACCTAAAACTGCTCTAAAAAACAAAAGTCTTTTAAAAAATTAACTCAAACAAATTGAATACATATTCATAGAAAAATATCCCCTCCCCTTCCTACCTCACCCTGGCCAATCTTTTTCTTGGTGCAGGATGTCATATGATCAGTCCAGGCAGTCACTGAAACTGCAACTGTTATGAGACTGCCTCCCATGTGGGTTTGGGAAGGGTTGGAGGTGGGGCAGCAGTGTGAGAACTGTTGTCCTAACCATGACAACTGTACTCGGTCAAAGAGGACATTCTCATTAATGATCTGCAGGTACCTAACTCCTGTGTCTTTTCCTACCATGCCTCTCAACTCATCAAAATCATCTTCTGTTGGAAGGAAAAGGCAATATACACTTCCTACATTAATCAAGTAGGAGCCAGGAAATGCCTACTTCCATTTCCTAGACATTACTGGGAGCCTCTCCCACCCCAACCCTGGGTGGGCCACTGTCAGGCTCTGTTGGGTATCTTCAATGTACCTGCCCAGTTTTCTTAACCAGTCTGCTAAGACAGTCATCCATCAGTACCCATGGGGATTGGTTCCAGAAACCCCGAGTGTGCCCAAATCTGCATACTCAAGTCCTGCAGTTTGCCCTCCCTGTATAGGTTTTGCATCCTGCCAATACTGTATCTTCAATTCGCAGTTGGTTGAAAAAAATCTGCAAATACGTAGACCCTCCCAGTTCAAACTCACGTTCTTCAATGGTCAACTGTAATTTCTAAAGAACATCTACTGTGTGCACCACACCAGGGCTTGTTCAGAAACACACAAAGGTACAGGGAAAACTTTAGTGTTGATAACTTCCACACTCCATGGAGAAGCAATATGCTGATAAAAGAATGAATGGGAGAACCAAAAGCTGAAAGCGGTGTGAAGTCAGGGCACTGGAGTCTGTTACATGGAGTTCTGTATAGTGATCCTTGGGCTATGTCTTAGGGGCCTATTTCTTAAGTACTTGGGGATTTCATCACATCTGTGTCACAGGTGACACAGATTAGTGGCAGGGAACTTGGTGACAGTTACAGAAAGATTCTGGTGTACAAAGAGGATATAAGAACAACAGGGAACTAATAACTGTGGATGAAACCCCTGTATGATGGTGCTACCGTGATGCTGGAAAGGATGACTTCAATATCCGCATCTAGCAGGCACGAGCTAAGGAAGGTGAAAGCAGCCTCCTTGGATAGATAGCATTTGTCCTGTGTGTCTTTGTGAGTGTGCTTTTGTCGGCCTGCAGTGGTGGAGGTGGGAGGATGAACAATTTGGGCATGTGGAGAGGAGGGAGGATATTTACCATCATGAAAAAACATCTTCCTTGGTAATCAATAAAGCTTATGACATATGCATAAAGATTCTTTTGATTAGAATTTTAACTTCATTAAAAGGAAATCCCAATGGAGGAAACACCTTAAAAGACATTGCTTAGGAGGCAAACACAGTTATAAATGCATTCAAGGCTAAACGCCAACTCCTACATGAACATATGCTAAAGAAAACAAGGTACTAGCAAGCTAATAAATGATATGAAATCTCAAATTAATCCTCCTCAATGGATTTAATTATCCTGTTAAACTGATTTCGCATTAAAGATCATAACACACAGATCATTTAAACCAAGAAAAATATGAGGACACCAAATGGCTGGTATACCTACAAATAACATTTCTAACAGTTCTGATGTGGAATATATCTTCTAAGGCAAAGTGACAGATCACATTCCATACAGCAAGAGGCCTCAAAATGTCGAGCTATTAATACATTCTGAAAAACCTAAACCTTTTATCTTCGCATTCCCGGACGAGGGAGCTAGAATCCTCACTGTAAAAGGAAAATACTCCATCTCTCTCCCTTTCAGCAATCCTTCATCTGAGACCTAGACCTTGACAAAGTGGAATACATCCTAGGAGGCCCTGGAGAGACATGTAGCTAGTGAACTGGTTTCCCCTTACTTCCTTCCTGGTTGTCAAAGGAACTGCAGAATTCCCAGCATAATTCAAAAGCAGATGTTGCTAGGGAGTTGGGATCAGAGAGGGAAAAGTGTTCACAAAGGTAGGCTGGCATTAGGTGATCTGAGAAGGAAGGAATTGAACCCTGCAGGAATTCCTGGGAACTCAGGGAGAAATATCAATGACCAAAAAATAAGGGGTGGCAGAAGTAAAAGAGATAGGTTCTGTGATCCTATCAGCTTATCTTAGAAAGGGGTCCTAGCTGTGAGATGAAATCTGTATACCGATATAATGGTATACTATATCATATGCCCCACTCTTTGTCTACTACTTACCTTTCCAGCTCACTCCCTCCAGTACCCCAACTCCAATAATCCTTTGACTCCCCCAGGACCTCTAATATATTGATCCTACCCATTTTTCGCTTTTCCTCAGCCCCTTCATGTCCTCCTGACCCAGTTTAAACTGGGTCAGGAGGACATGGCCCATCATTCTAATTGATCTCTTGTATGCACCCACAACTTCTTGTCTAGTTTCCTGGCAAAACCAGGATCCAACTCTTTGTCAACTCCTGCTGCTGATCATGGCTGGAGAAACATATATGACTGTACTGAATGGTCTTACTTTAAATTCATGACCACAGACTCAGTGAGCCCTTGATGCTGCCCAGCAATCATTCTTCACTTTATTCATTTACACATTTTCACTCTTCTTGACAACAATTTCATGTTGACATTTCTCCCCTCAAATCTCCAACACCTTCTTCCCTATCCTCACACTCTCAGATGATGAGCTTGCTTTCCATTTCATGAAGAAAAGTGGAAGAATCCACAGAGAACTTCCACAGACTCTCGCCATCCCACCTCCTCACCTACTGGTGTCTGTCTCTATTGACTCTGCCTCTCCAGCTGCTATCACAAATGAACCACTGGGTTCTTCTTTTCCCATTTGTGCACTAGATTCCATCCCTCTACACACTTATCTACTCTAAGGATTAACTCTGGTAACTGCCTGTCTTCAACATCATCAATTTCTCCTTATTAGACCATTCTCAACAGCACACGAATATCTGGTTATTTCTTCCATCTCAAAAAAGCCCCTCTTTTACTCCAGATTTTCTATAATGGCCACCTCATTTTTCTTCTCCCCTTACAGCAAATCTCTCTGAAATAGAGGGTGTTTTCATTTTTGTCTCCTATTACCTTTTTCAGCTTTATTGAGGTATAACTAAAATATCCTAAATTGCACAAATATAAAGTGTAAAATTTGATCAGTTTTGACATATGTACACACCATCAGACCATTACCACAATCAAGACAATGAACTTATCCATCCCCCTCCAGTTTCCTTCTATACCTTTCCCTTCTCTATTACTCCCATTCCAATGAGGCTTCTGCCACCACCACTTCAACAAAACTGTTTTTGTTAAGTCTGCTAGTTATTCCATGTTGCTAAATCCAATGGTCCTCATCTTACTTGACCTTGCCACAGCATGTGACCTCATTGTTTTCTCTTTCTATTGCGATATACTTTCTTCACTTGGCTTCCAGAACATCACACTTGATTAATTTTCCTTCTACCTCATTGATGCTCTTTACTAGTTTCTCCCATTCTCACTATCATCTTATGCTACAGGGCTCCAGGGTCCAGTCCATGGTCTTCTTTTCCTCTCAATCTAGACTCACTCCCTTCATGATCCATAATTAGTGACATGGCTAGTCCCAAATTCATATCTCCATCCCAGACTTCTCTACTCCATACTTGTATGTCCAACTGTCTATTTAACATCTCCATGTAGCCGAGTGGAGACTTTCAAATTTAACATGTTAAAAGCTGAACTCCTGAATCCACCATCCCCAACAAAACTGTTCCACCTGCAGTCATCTTCATCTCAGTCGACGGCATCTCCATCCTTCCAAAAGCTCAGGCTGCCAAAGGCCTGAAATTATTCTTGATTCTTTTCTTTCTCTCACCACTGCCACCAAATTCAACAGAAATCTAGTTGGCTCTTCTTTCAAAACATACCCAGAAACTAACCACTTTCACTACCTCTATTGCTTCTACCCTGGAGTGTGAGGATAGGGAAGAAGGTGTTGGAAATTTGAGGGGAGAAATGTCAATGTGAAATTGTTTTTGAGAAGAGTGAAAATGTATAAATGAATGAAGTGAGGAATAGTTGCTAGGCAGCACTAAGGGCTCATTGTTCTCTTTTGCTTGGATCATAATGGTCTTCCTTCCCACCTTTCTCCTATAGTCTGTTCTCCACATGGCAGCCATATTGATTCTTTTGCACATGAAGTCAGGTCACTTCATCCCTCTGCTAAAAACCATCCAATGGTTTCCCGTTGGCATAAAAGCCGAGGTCTTTATAATGGCCTAAAGGGCCCTAAATATTCTAGCCCTTCCCCGATTATCTCTCTGAACCCATCTCTGACTCACTTGCACCACTCCACCCACACTGGCCACCCTGCTTCGTCTTTGATATGCCATTGCTCTGGCTGTTCCTCCTCAGTCAAATGCTTTCTCCCTGGTGCAGCCACTTGGGAAAACAATCTGACAGTTCCTTAACAGGCTGAATATGGAGGTACCACATGACCTAGTAATTCTACTCCTAGGTATATGCCCAAGATAAGTGAAAATATATATAAAGCTTGTATACGAATGTTCATGGCAACATTGTTCATAATAGCCAAAAAGTGGAAATGACCCAAATCATCAACTGATGAGTGGATAAATAAAAAGTAGTGTATCCACACAATGGACTATTATTTAGCCATAAATGAGTGAAGTACTGATACATGCTACAACATAGATGAGCTCTGAAGGCATTAAAAAAGAAGGTAGACAAAAAAGGCCACATGTTGTATGATTCTACTTCCATGAAATGTCTAGAATAGGCAAAGCTATAGAAACAGAAAGTTGATTAATGGTCTCCAGGGAGGGAAGGGGGAATAGGGTGTGATTGGTAAGGGGTACAGGGGTTTGTTTTTTGGGGAGAGGGATGATAATGTTTTGGAATTAGTGGTATAAATATACTAAAAACCACTAAATTGTACACTCCAAGATAACTAATTTTGTGATATGTGAATTATATCTCAATTTTATAAGAGTTTCTCCCTAGATATCTGCTTGGATTACTCCTTTACCTCTCTCAAGGCTTTGCTCAAATGTCATTTTCTCAATGAAAACTGCAGTTACCTCACCATTCCCTCTAACTCTCCTGATTCCTCTTATCTTGCTGCATCTTTTTTTTTTTTTTTTTTTTTTTTGAGATGGAGTCTCGCTCTGTCGCCCAGGCTGGAGTGCAGTGGCCGGATCTCAGCTCACTGCAAGCTCCGCCTCCCGGGTTCACGCCATTCTCCTGCCTCAGCCTCCCGAGTAGCTGGGACTACAGGCGTTCGCCACATCGCCCGGCTAGTTTTTTGTATTTTTTAGTAGAGACGGGGTTTCACCGTGTTAGCCAGGATGGTCTCGATCTCCTGACCTCGTGATCCACCCGTCTCGGCCTCCCAAAGTGCTGGGATTACAGGCTTGAGCCACCGCGCCCGGCCTGCTGCATCTTTTAATCCATGTAATATATATCAGTTTCCAACATAATATATACTTTGCTTATGATTTTTATTGTTATTTCTCCCCACTGAAATATAAGCTCTATCAATTCAAGGATTTTTGTCTGCTTGGTCACTTATACAGGTATCTAGAATAGTGCCTTATGCATTAATAAATATTGGTTGAACGAATTAATACCAAGCAGATGTTAAAATTGATATTGCAGAAGAATATTGAATCACATGAAATAATATTCATTTATTCATAAATTTTAAAAGTGGATTACCAAACAACATATAGTAACATAGCATAATCCCCAAATTGGTAAGAAATAGAAAATGTATTACATATAGGAAACACATTGGGAGGATGAGATATATCAAAATACATCAAAATCTCTGGATGTTCAGCTTGCAGTTAGTTATTAATTTATTTCTTAAAAATGTGTTCATGTTTTCTAAGCTCATAGGCTGGAATTAGGCAAATTTGAGATATAATCTATGCTCCATTTCTTATGGCTATGCAAGTCTAAGCAAGTTATTCAACCCCTGGTGACTCAGCTTCATCTTTAAATTGGAATAACATTAATAATAGTACTAACCTCATTGGACTCTCTTAGAGATTAAATGAAACAATACTCAGCACAGTATTTGGCATATAGTAGGCACTAAATAAAGTGTTAGTTATTATTATTATTATTCCTTTACAATAATTATGGAGTTCAAAATGGTGGAATATATGTTGTACTACTTGCAGAATTTTTTTCAGGAAATATTTTGAGTCATATGTTGACTATGGTAATTTCCTTAAGTGAGGAATGAACTTGAGTGTACAGTCTCATCTTTGTTATTATATCTCTGTACCCACCCTCAAATCATTTTGAGTCAATTTATTTCTCTGCTGGCTAAGTTCATGGGACTCATCTTTTCCCTGTTGCTTTTGGGTGATGTTTCATGCAACCAGCCAAGAGTAGATTAGATGTACACAACAGCTCTGTCTGTAAGGCATTGACCTTTAATGTTTCCATTTGAGTTCTTTGGACATTTTTCTCCATTGTTCAGTGTTTCCTCTGTAGGTGTTTATTTTTTTTTGAGATGGAGTTTCACTTTTATTGCCCAGGCTGGAGTGCAATGGCACTATCTCGGCTCAGTGCAACCTCCACCTCCCTGGTTCAAGCGATTATCCTGTCTCAGCCTTCCAAGTAGCTGGGATTACAGGTGCCCGCCACCACGCCCAGCTAATTTTTGTATTTTAGTAAAGACGGGGGTTTCACCATGTTGGTCAGGCTGGTCTCGAACTCCTGACCTCAAGTGATCTGCCCACCTTGGCCTCCCAAAGTGCTGGGGCTACAGATGTGAGCCATCGCGCCCAGCCCTCAGTAGGTTTTTGAGTTTTGGTACAGCTGTAATCTAGGCCCACCACCCTGTAAGAAGGATACACAAGTTACAAAACAACCAGCTTCAACAGCAAACTCTTGCATTTTTTTCTAGCCAGACTCTTTTTACTGGGGAGAGGGGAGGGAGAATGAGCAAGGCAGAGGAAACCTTACATTTTAAAAATCTCTCTTTCAAAATTTATAAAAGTAGTATATTCTCATAATAATGCAAATTCACTCATTAAAGGATGGTATAAATGGAGGCTTAAGATTTCCATTTTATATACCATCCCTAGTCCCAGTAACCTCTTGTAACAATTCTTGATTTTAGTTCTTTTGGTGATGCTTTTATCTCCTCTCTTGATTTATCAGTTTTATCTATTAACTTCCTGTCCTTTATAAAACTTAAAATTAATAGAAACTTAGCTTTTTACCCTTGTTCCCTCCTTTCCCCACGTTTTGTTATTATTATTATTTTTTTACTTTTAAGGTCTTTGCTATCTTTATAACTTTAAATAATATGCCTAAATGTTCATTTCTTAATCCATCAATTTAGGACAGTATCTTAACCACTCTCAATTACTTCAGTTTGGGAAATTGGCCCTATTTCACTTCCCTCCATTGTTCCTCCTTCTTCCATTACCCAAATCCTCTTAGCCATATAATTAATTTTGCATTCTTAAGGTTTATAACGTGAATTGCCTATAATCTTAATTGTCTTCCACAGATTCTCTAGAAATAAATTCCAGAAAATGAAAACAAGGAGCATTTCAATATCATGATTGTATAGATATTATTTGCTTCAGAACCAAATAGTGTAATTGCACCCTGGGAGAAGGAGATGCTAAGTCCCTTAATGGTGTTGCTTGAGGGAAAATGTTCCAAATCTCAGGGTCAAGTCTGTTTTTATTTTAGTATATTCCACCAGCTGCTCAATATCAAAATATTTTCATTTGTTTCATAGTTGGACTACAGATTTCTTATGAAGGTTTTTGTTTTTTTCAGGCAGTTCTAATTGCCTTTTTTTCTTGTTGACAAAAACAGCATATTATTTCACTTTAATTTCATTGAACTGTTTAATCAAATCATGACAGAAAATCCATGTTCTTCTTGAAGACATGCTTCCTATTGCTTCCAAACTTCATGTTGTAATTCACACATACTGTTTTCTAAACCTGCCACTACCCTAGGATTTTTTAAAAATTGTATTCTGTGAGATTAGGATGAATGTTTGCTTGAATAACGTTCTTTCTCTCTTTTGGGTTCCCTGTTTTCTTTGTTAGAGAACATTCTTCCAAAAAAAAAAAATCACAATCTTTGATTCCAAAGATTTCCAAAAATGTTTATTCTGCTTTTATATTGATGAATGGCTCAATGGTATATATCCAGGTTCAAAAAATTTCCCTCAGAAATTTGAAGTAATTCTTTCAATGTCATATTGCTACACAATATGGAAGTAAAATGCCACTCTGATTCTTATTTCTTTGTAAGTAACTTTTTCTCTCTCTGAACACCATTAGCATCTTCTCTTTATCTTTTGTGTTCAAAATTTCATAAGGATTTTCCTTTTAATCTGAAGGCTCTTGCCTTTCCTCCACTCTGGGAAATGGTCTATTATCTCTTTAATTGCTTGTTCCTCCCCCTTGTCTTTGTCTGCTCTTTCTGAAACTCTCATTAATCAGATGTTGGACTTCTAGGATTGGGTATCTATGCCCATTAAATCTTCTCTTGTATATTCTATCTTTTTGCTCTACAGTCTAGGAGATTTACTTGACTTTATTTTAAACCTAGTAAATGAATTTTTAATATAATCCATCATATTTTTAATTTCCACTCTTTTATTACTTAGTCCCATTTATGTAGTAATTTCTTCTAATTTTATGGATATAATTTTTTTTTTTTGAGACAGGGTCTCATTCTGTCTCTGAGACTGGAGTGCAGCGGCATGGCCATAGGTCACTGCAGCCTCCAACTCCTGCGTTCAAGCAATCCCTCTGCCTCAGCTTCCTGGATAGGTAGGACTGCAGGTATGCACCACCATGCCCAGCTAATTTTAAAATTTGTTTGTAGAGAGGCGGTCTCCCTATTGTTGCCCAGGCTGGTCTCAAACTTCAGCACTCAAGTGATTCTCCCACTTCAGCCTCCTGAATTGCTGGGATTACAGGAGTGACCCACCATGCCTGGCCATGCCTGGCCCCAGTTTTATTTTGTTTTGTTTTGTTTTTAAGGTTTAATAAATAGAGCACACTCATGCATTTATGACTCAGAATTTAAAAAAAAAGTTTACATTTTGTCATTTATACTTCAGATGAATTTTCTTATTAAAAAAAATAAGGCCACAGAGGTAAACTTAAGTCTCCTGTTTCCCAATGCCTACCCTCATTCTTCTCCTTCCCTCTTTCTCTTTCCTAGAGAAATCTTTCCTTCCTTTCCCTTCCCAGAGGCAACTGGCATTATATAAATTGTGTATTTTTTCAGTATATTTTAATATTTTTACTACACATAGGCATCTATAAACAGCATATAGTATAATTTTATGCATATTGAAATTGTACCATAACATCCATACTCCAAAGTCCCTTTGTTCGCCCAGCGCTGTTTCTGAAATCTGTCCATGTTGATACATATGGATCTAATTTATTCATTTTCAATGCTATGTGGGTTCCACCATATTCATTCATTCAACAAATATTTATGTGCATCAACAATGTTCCAAGAAATGTTCTGGTGGCTGGGAGCACAGCAATGAAGGAAACAAAATATGAACATTCTCTAATTTATTTTCATCACTCCATTAAGAGACATTAGGTCTCATCATGACAAAAAAAAAAAAAAAGGCTTCAATGAACATCCTTCTGTTGCAAGTGCTTCTTTGGGAAATATTTGTTGTGGTAAAACTGCTTGGTTATGGACCACATTTCAAATTTTACCAGGTATTGCCAACTTGCTTTCCAAAGTGGTGTACCACACTACACACCCAGTTTCGTTCATCCGGCCCAATATTTGGACAGTCATGTTTCTTTATTTTTGTCATTATGAAGGGCGAGAAAGGCTAGTTTTTGTTTTAGCCAGCATTTCTCCTAATTGTTAGTAAGGTCAGCATCTCTTATGTTTATTGGTTCTTTAAATCCGCTCTGCTGTGTATTGCCTGAGGGTATCCTTTGCACCCATTTCTGTAGTAAGTTGTCTGTCTCTTTCATACTGATTTGTAAGGATTCTCCATCTATATGGTCTGAAACATTTTTTCTGCTTTATATGTTGAAAAAATATTTTTCCAGTCCAGAGTTTGCCTTTTAGCTTTACTCATAGAGGCTTTTGCATAAAAGAGTTTTACTTAGCGTAATCGTTCCTTTATGAATTGTCCTTTTTGTGTACTGACTGAGAAATAATCTCTTTCCCACAGTTGTAAAGATACTTGCCTGCATTTCTTTCTAATAGTTTCAAAGTTTTATTTTTCACTCAGTCCCTTAACACATCTGAAATTATCCGTTTGTATGGGATGAGACATTACCTTTCTTTTTCATGAAGAGAACTAAATCACTCATTGAATAATCCTTTCTTTTCCCACTTATTTTTAATGTCTTGTCTACTCTATGACAAATTCCCACATATATTTTGGAGATTGTTTTTGGAGTTTCTACACTGTTACAATGAATAGGTCTCAGATTTTTTTCAGAACCTGTTTTTAAACAGTTTTCTTCTGGTCCCCAAATTGTCCATCTGTAACCCAAAATTAGGATTTCTTTTGTCTTCAATTACCCTGAAGATATTTTTAAACCAAGCCTCTTTGTTTATAAATGAAGAAACAAAGATGCAGAGATCTTATATTTCCCATTCAGGTTTACGCAGCAAGACAATTAGAAAGCTTCAACTAGGTCTGGCCGTGGTGGCTCACGCCTGTAATCCCAGCACTTTGGGAGGCCAAGGAGTGCGGATAGTTTGAGCCCAGGAGTTCAAGACCAGCCTGGAAATATAGTGAAACTCTGTCTCTACTAAAAATACAAAAAAATTAGCCAGGTATGGTGGCGAGTACCTGTAATCCTAGCTACTTGGGAGGTTGAGGCAGGGGAATCGCTTGAACCTGGCAGGTGGAGGTTGCAGTGAGCCAAGATTGCGCCACTGCACCCCAGCCTGGGCAAAAGAGTAAGGCTCTGTCTCAAAAAAATAAAACCAAATAACAACAACAACAACCACCACCTCCCCCCACCTAAAAAAAACAAACAAACAATAACAACAACAAAGAAAACCCAGAAAGCTTGAACTCAGATCTTAAACTGCATTCCAATCCACTTTCCACTAATGCCCTCCTCACAGAAAGTTTCCATTTTCTGTGAAAATTTTACTTCACCAGTAGTTGAATGAAATTGCCCATTTCACCAAATCTTTGTCAAGACTAGGTTTTATCATTTAAAACATCTCTTTGAATTGGCAGGTTAAGAATGGTGTTTCTTTCTTTTTAAAATATGGGGTCTCACTATGTTGCCCAGGCTGGCCTCAAACTGCTGGGTTCAGGTGATCCTCTCACCTCAGCCTCCTGAGTAGCTGGGACTACAGGCACATGCCATGGTGCCACTGTGCCCAGCTAAGAATGGTGTTCTTTCATTAGAGTTTTTTTGACATAAACATTTTAGTAAATATATATTAAGTAATAAATATTCCTTTAAAACTTTATCATGTTTCTTGGCCATAGTATTTAGTCTTTTTTTATTTGTCTATTCATGTCTTTTCCCTCCTTCCTATTGGGTTATATTTTTTGCCTTTTTATTAGTGGTGCTTAAGAATTCCATATATATATTAAAGACAGTAATCTTTTGTCACATATGTTTAACTTTAAAAACATTCAGTTATTTGTCTCCTAATTTTGTTTACAGGCTATTTGACACACAAGTTTTAGAAGTTAAACCTACCAATCATTTTTCTGCAGTCTCTTCCATTATTCCTGTACTTCCAAGGGCAGATAAATACTCATCCTAGATTTTTCTATGGCTTTATGATTTCATAAACCCTTCAATCCATTTGTAATTTATTTTGGTGTATTGCATGATGTTAAAAGGTAACTTTCATGTTCTCCCAATGGTTTCTCAATTGGATCAGTCTTATTTATTGATAACTTCTTTATTTATAGGTCAACTTTATCTGTAGAAAAGTCTTATACATACTTGAATCTGTTCCTAGATTCTGCTTCATTAATCTATTTTTGTAAAACATCACATTTAAAAATTATTATAGGCTTATAATTCATTTTAGTAACTGGTAGAAGAAGATTCCCAACATTATTGTGCTCAGACTTTACTGATCATTTCTTTTGTTTATCCTTCCTGATATTTTTTAAACCATCATCTAAAATTGTTACCTTGATAAAAATGTATTTAAGCTGAACAATAATATAGAAAGAATTGTATCATGAAAATATTTAGTCTTCTCATCTAGGAACACAGTGTTTATTCAAATTTTATTTTATTTTGCTCAGTAAAATATTTTAGTTTTCCAAATATAGATTTATTACTGAATATTTTATACTCTTGTAAATGGGACATTTCCCATTACATGTTGTAACTACTTATTGCCCATACACAGGAAAGCTATTGATTTCAGTTTTATTTTGTATACAGACTTTTACTGTTCATCAAATTTTTATTGATTATATTACTTTTGTTGATTCTTTTAAGTTTCTAGGTAAACAGAAATATAACATACGAATCATGGCTATCTTTCTCCTCCTTTTCTCTGCTTTCTGTTTCTTAGATGGGCAGTAGCTTCCAGAATAATACTGAATGATCATGATGACAGGGAAAATCTTTGTCTTATTTCTGATTTTAATAAGGTGCTTCCAGTTTACCATTAACCTTCCTCTATGTTGTTTCTCTGGCCAAGACAAGTGATTATATTAAGATGTATTAGTTTAATAAATGGTCTAGCTTGCTTACTTTCTCTTGAATTACCAGCTTTTTCTTTACAGAGCTCAATTTTCTTAAACTTCTAAAAGCCCACTGCTTTTGTATTCTGTACTTTTTCCTTTTCATGATCTAATTCTTCATATTCCATTCTAGGTCCCTAGTTACTTCTGATTTAATCTGCTCATCACTGCCTTTAAATTAATTAATCTTTGAATCCAAAAAGGGTGTCAGGACTGGGAAGTATATAGAAGACAGATCAAGGGTACCAAATAATCTTCTAGTTAATAATCAAATGTGACTTTTTTTTTTTTTTAATGCCTCTTGTTTACTTGAATAGATATTGATTCCTGGTACACAGAGAAGACAAGTTGACAACTGCCATTTGACTGATTTTTGTGTGTAATGTACAATTAAAACAAACCTAACTCCACAATGATGGGGCTATTTTAAAGCAACACAGGATCCAAGTGAACGAGCTACCACTAATGACCAACAGTGGAACAACTAAGTAACGAAATAAGTGAAGTATTATATTATTGCCAAAGTATAAAACGAACATCCATTAGTCCACACTGCTTTAAATAAATGATTGCATAAATAAAGGGGAAAGGGAAGAAAAGGCAAATCTCTTGTGCAGATGAAATCCAAATAATTTATGTGGACATTGACCATAAGGAAGTGGAGCGTAACTCCCTATTCCTTGAGTATAGGCTGGCCATCTCTTCCAAAGGCTATGGTATGGAAAGGGGGAAGGAATAACTTTACTATGGAGAAAGCTGACAAACACTACCTCAGCCAGGTGATCAAGGTCAACATCAACAGTGATAGGGCATGTTGGTAGTATGTTTCCTTGATATGATGTGATGAAAATAGCCCTTTACTTCTGTGGGCTTCCCCTACCAAATCCGTAACCCCAGTCTATTTATGTGAAAAACAGCAAACAAATCCCAATTCAGGGACTTTTTATAAAATAGCTGACCAGCATTTATCAAAACTATCTAGGTCATCAAGAACAAAGAAAATCTGAGAAACTATCCCAGGCAAGAGGAGCCTAAGGACAATGAAAACTAAATGTATCATAGGCTCTTGGATGGAATCCTGGAACAGAAAAAGAATGTTAGGTAAAATCTAAGTAAATATGAATGATGTATGGACTTTAGCTAATATCATAATAATGCATCAATCTTGGTCCTTTGTTCTAACAAATATACCATACTAATGTAAGACATTAATAATAGGGGAAAGAAGGTGCAAGGTATAGGGAAAATCCCTGTACTATCTTAGCAATTTTTTCCTGTCACTACAAAACTGTTCTAAAAAAGAGTTTATTTAGAAAATAATCACATCTTAAGTGATCATGGCCAATAATTCTTGAATGTTCTTAAAGCTGTAATTACTATACCTTCATGGAAAACAACTCAGTAACTAACAGACAGTGAGCATTGCTTGGTATTCCGACCAGCAGCACTTCCTGTACTAATTACCAATGTACCTTTGTCTCCTAGGTTATTAGTTAGTTATAGTTCCACAGAAGGCACTCAGTTATGCTCTAAGAGTTCCTCTGAGAAAACTGCAGGAACAAATAGACATAAATTGCAGCAGGAGGGGTTTGAGTTAGAGTTTTGGAATGCTATGGAGTCAAGCTGCGTGATATTCCCTGCTAATTATCTTTCCAAGGGTTCATACAACGGTTTGATCCAGCCTGGTTTCAACTCATCTTGGAGTAAATCTAGTAAGAACATGAATTTCTACTGTTTCCAGGAGGTCCTAAGAGTTTTTATATCTTACATAGAAAATTTCCGTAAACTAAAAGTTGGCATAAGTGGTGCCATTCACCTAGAAATTGTTCATCAAATTGTTTACGGTTTCTGCTATTCTCTCCACTGACACATGATTTATTAATTTTGTTCCAGAGATTTGAGTTCAGGCTGTATAAATAATGAATAAAGATTAGTTTAATAGTCATAATGCCCCTTGGGACAATGTTTCAAGTGAAGAAAACTCAAAATTGTCCCAATGTGAAAATGATAGTTGTATCAATATTTGCAAATTGAAATGATATTCAATACCCTTACAGAAGCAGAGTATAAATCTTATTCCTGTTTATTTAATGCAAACCCTAAAACTTTTCTTTTTAATTTTTAACTAATGCTTATTAATATTTTCCCATGTGAACATTTTCTGTAAAATGAATCTAAGATCTTCCTGATCTGCCTGCCTCCAGCTATGAAGTAACATTAGACAATGACCTCCTGCTACTGTTCTGATGACTTAAATACTTTAGAAAAACAATATATAGCCAGATACCAGAACCTCAAGACATTCACAGCAATGATATTTTGCCATTTTTATGCATTAAAAAAGAGAGAACTGTCTGGCAGTGTGGCAAATACCACACTTTTAATATTCAAAATTATATATCATCTTGTTTCCACTGGCTTATCTCACCTGACTTCTTAACCCTTATGAAACTCTGATTGTTCACATACACAAATATGTAACTGTGATTTAGAAAAATGATCAGACAATAAGTATTCTGATTAGAAGCTAAGTACTCACCAGAATGAATTAAAAGTAGCTAGAATTAAAGAGAAATTGCTCATTATTCAGGTAACTCCATGTTTCTATTATTTATATTATACAAATGCAGCTATGGTGTACTTAGTACAGATGATAAGATGAGGTGTTAGAGGCAATTCCAGCTATGACTTCATGTATTCAATGGCATCTTCTATTGTAAACATTTATATGTCTGAATCCCAGAAATACTGAAGAAAAGAGAGAAATGCAACAAGCACAAGCAAACACAGGTCCTTCCTACAATTCCCTTCCTTCTTCACAAAAGATATTTTGTTGAAAAGGTTTCAACCCATTCTCTTTGTCAAAAATGAGGAACATTGATCTACATGCAGGATTTGCATAGAGGTTATCAAAATAAAATTTTAGAGAATCGTGAGAGGGCAGAATTTGGGGTGTTCAATCCCTAATCAGAGATGCCCAAACTTAGACATCTGTCTTTCAGAAGCAACCACCATAAGGCTGATGAAAGAGGGCTCATGGAAAGGGCAGGAATAAATACCAACAGTTACGCTTATGCTTATAAAAAATATTAACGATAAGCAATACAATTTGTTCCTTTTTTGTCCTATGCTGTCCCCTATTCATTTGTGTAACTACAGTATTGAATTTATTTCATCAGTCAGAATTTGGAAATGAACAAATGATTAAAATTCAAATTATAATTCCATTGCAATGTAGTCTGCCCTGGTATTCTTTGGATCTAATAAGAAATCGTGCCTCATCAAACATATATAATTTGGCTTGAAGTAATAATAGTATGAAGTCAAATTTATAGTCATAATAAAGTTGTCTACGCTGGATATTTTCATTTCCGAGTGCAATATGCATGGGGCAACTGGCCCCCAGGCAGTCACTGAGTCATTTGAGCTCGCTCTAGGTGGAGCTTGTTTACATCCTATAATCACACCATTAACAGTCACTACTAAATATAAACACAAAGAAGAATATTACTGGTTGTTTCACAACCCCCGTGATAACACTATACAATTATACAGACAAGCTTGAGAGTGACAATGCTGAAGCAACCATGGTTACCCATTCACAGTGTAAACAAACAGGCACCTGCAAAACTTAACATAAATATGTAGTATGTTTCTTTGTCCTACAGAGTTAGGGAGGCAGCATCAAGTGAAGAAACAAGTATATGGGTCTATGACATTAACATGACAGTTTTACAATGTGAGAACTTAGGGAAGAAATTTTTGGTCAACGTTCATGGAACTCAGGAGGCACACACACACACACTATCTCTCTTTCTTTCTCTCTCTCTATATAGATATATATATATAGAGAGATATATACATCTGTAGATTGATTTTTGAAATTCAGTTAACTGGCTGTGTCCCTGTGGGCTAGTCATTTCACTTCTGTGGCCCTTAATTTCTTCATTTGGAAAATGAGGGGATTAACGTGCTATGGTCATTCCCTTCCAGTCTAATGTTCTATTAACAATAATCATATGTGTGTGTGTGTGGGGGGGGGGCGGTGGGTGGGTGGGTGTATGTGTGTGTGTTTAGATATACTTATTTATATACAGGTTGAGCTTTCCTAATCTGAAAATACAAAATATAAAATGTTCCAAAATAGCAAACTTTTTGAATGTTGACATGATGCCACAGGTGGGAAATGTCATACGTGACATTTTGTATTCTGATAGTTCAATATACAGAACTTTGTTTCATGTACAAAATTATTTAAAATATTATGTGAAGTTAACATCAGGCTATGTGTATAAAGTATATATGAAACATGAGTGAATTTCATGTTTAGACTTAGATCTCATCCCCAAGATATCTCATTATGTATATGCAAATATTCCAGAAACTGAAAAAAATCTGAAATCCAAAACATTTCTGGTCCCAGCATTTTGAATATGGAATACTCAACCTGTGAGAGTCTGTGTGTGTGTGTGTGTGTATGTGTGTGTGTAACTATATGTTTTTAAGAGTAGCAACAGTAATAAAACAAATATGCACTTGTGATGCTGTAACCTGTTATTGACTCCATTTTATAATGATTTTTTTCATGAGAAAGTGTTTTCTTTCTGCCTATGTAACTGTGGGCAACTTGATGTTCTCTAAGCTTTATTTTCCTTATATACAAAATTAAGATGATAACAACACCTATCACTGCTTATAGCATGTTGTAAGCCTTAACAGATAATGTATGTAATGTTTAGCCTAGTATGCCGCACTCAGTAGGCACTCAATAGAGTTTTTCTATTATTTTCTAACCCTCTTTATTTAGCTTATGAAACAAGTGAGCAAAGAATGACCAGTCTTACAGTTTGTCTCCTTGGAAGATAAGCCATTTTTATTAATTGTTACAAAAATATTTTTGATGAATTATAAGAAGAGACCCTAAAATAATGCAATTCTTCTTTAAAAGATAGAGTAATTATACATCATGTTTGATATTTTTGTAGTAAAAATTCAGACAATATTAAATGTAATACCCATATAAACCAAAATAGAAGATTTGACCAACTTAAACAGTCAACGTTTTCAAGGAGAAAAAAATCATTAAAAAGTTAGTGCTATCAAAAAAATGCTACATTCAAGAAGAAAATTTAAAAAAACAAAAAAACCAAGCACTCACATCTTGTGCATGACATAAGAGATATTTGCTACAGAGGTTTATTTATACTTTGAGCTAAGACAGGATTAATTGGATCTAAGATACTAAGCATTTTTTAGAAATAGAAGCTGACAAAAATTTAAACTTAGTTTTATAACTGCTAAATTAAGAAAAAATCTGGTGAGTTTTTAAGCAGCTGAAAAAGAGCAAGTAGAGGATTGTGACTCTTCTTTAATTGGTATACACTATTCTGTTAGAAAAACAAACAAAAAGATTAGGATGCCACAATATCAAGAGTACTGATGTTAAACTCTTAAAGCCTATTCACATAATTCACTGAAATCTCTGTCATTGTTTCTTAGTCTCCATGTAACAGAGAACCCACCTAAGGGGCAGCATCAGGGGCTGAGAGAGTCATAAGCACTCCTACCGTGGGCCATATTTTCAGTATTAATAAAAACTTGGACTGTCTCACATGTTCACCAGTTCTGGCTAAGGGGACTGAGTGAGCTAGCCGCTTGCTTGGGTCATGTGGTCAGAGTTGACAGCCTGTCTTCAGTTGATACTTTGTAGGGTATTTGACAAAGTCAGAAAGATCTTGAGCTAAGGTTAGCTTTACTTCACCCCAACACTGCCAGACCATAACCTCTGCATTCTTTTTCTCTTCCCCCTCCTTGCTATGCCTCATCTGTCCTTGGCCTGAAGGTGGAACTAAATTCACAGATTAAAAAACACAACACACACAAAGGTGAGGATAACAAAATATGCCTCAAGAGGATGTTCAAATGAGTGGTCTGATGTCACAAGGCTGGTTCATCCTGAGTTTCCCTGGTAACTCTATTTGCTGGATATACATAAACACATTACATTTCTTAATTAGCTTATTTATTGGTTTGATTCTTTCACCTGCTGACAGACTTCAATTTCTCCAGATTCAGTACTTCGGGAAGATACAATACTAGCAACTTCATAAAGGCCCTAAGAGCAAGTGCAAAGAGACACATTTACAAAATGGTCTTTAAATGGAAGGCCTAAGCCTTGGCAATTTCCCTTTCTTACGGTACATGCTTTGGAAAATTAAAAACAATATTCTGAAATTTTAAGATATGAGTCCAGTGAGTTTTTTTCTTGTTGTCCTGCTATGGTTGTTTTTCAAGAGAAAAGAGGTCAGGGAAATTTCACAGCCTAGGCTGGGGTCCACATTGCAGATACATCTTAATCCCTCAACCCAGAGGTAAGTCTCTGAGCATATGGGAGGGCAAGCTAAGTTCTGGAAAGAAGCAGGATATTTCAGCGTGAGACCAGATGAACCAGCTGAGGCAGACAACAACATGGTGAGCCAGTTTTGGGTACAGGCATCTGGGCAAGTGAGCAAGACTAGACCCTGGTGAGGGAAGAATCACATTCCTCCCTCCTAATAGCCAGCCCTGCAGGTAGGGAGGAGGGAACAACCTTGAGAAAGATAGGGCTTATTAGAAGCTAATGAAATGGAAGCCTTCTTGACTTCTGAAAGGAGAGAAGAAACATGCTCTTGGTAAAAAACAAAAAAAAGAGGGAATTTAGATCTTAGAACACATGTGTTCTAGGAGGGAATTTATATCCTAGAAACAAGTGTTCTAGGATGTGTTTCTAATGACGACTCCTCTCTTAAGGCTTCCATTTCTTGAGCAATAAATATGGACCAGGAACATTGCCAAAGGCTTTACATAAATGAGATCATCATCTTCATAACAATCATATGAGACATGGATAATAATGACCCCTACTCTCCAGATTACAGATGAGGAAACCAATGCTCTATTAAAGTAAAGAATGGGCCCATGGAAGGAAGCCAAGGCTCTCACACTGGTCTGACCACTTCTTCAAGCTAGAGCTCTTTATCACTGAACTGTATTGTTCCTCTTTCATGAACAGTGGCACTGACTTCCACAGAAAGCTGACATTCAAAAGAGTAAACCACAAAAACTGCCAAGATATTGAATGGTCAAGTACTCAATCACTTTCATTGCCTACTTACTAGAAACATAAACAAATGCTGCTTTAGAGACAGTTTTTAGCTATCAGTGTTTGGGTAAATTCTTTTAGGCTTAAAACTTTAGCTGCACTATTAACAGCATATTAATATTAATGCTGATTGAAGCTTAAAATGAGTTTGGAAACATATGGGAGAAGGTTTACGTAAGTACAAGGTGAAGTGCCTAAAACAGCACACAAAATAGTGAGTCAGTGAGAGATAAAAACCGTTGAGAGAGAAAAAGAGAGGATTTTCTCTCTGCTAATTTGTAAGTCAAGGTCATGGGTTTTAAGTGGTACTGTTGTGCATTGCTAGTGGAAGTATAAAATGGTGCAACTACCTGGGAAAGGAGTTTGGTAGTCTCTTAAAAAGTTAAACATATATTTAACATATGACCCAACACTGGTATTTGCTCAAGGGAAATAAAAACTTAGGTGTATAAAAAAGACTTCTGCATTTTTATTCATGCAAGCAGAAACAACAGGTGAATGGTAATTCATGGTATATTCATGTAACGAATTACTACTCAGTAATAAAATGGAATGAACTACTAACAACATGTACTAACATGGATGCATCTCATAGATATCATGCTGACACAAAGAAGCTGGACACAAGAAAGTTTACAGCATGAGTCTGCTTATATGAAAGTCTAAAGGCAAAATTAATCAATAGTGACAGAAATCACATCAGTGGTTTCCTGGACTCAAAGTGGGTGTTGGGTGGGGGACTGACTGCAAAAGGATACAGAATTCTGGGGAGGTGGAAATGTTTTATATATTTATTGGGATGGTGGTTATGCAGGAGTATACATTTGTCAAAAGCATTCAACTTATAGCCTTAAAATTTTTTATTACATGTAAATTATATCTCAAGTTGATTTTAAAAAAAGATATGGGATTAGAAGGCAGTATACATTAAGAAACAAAAACAATCGCATCCATCTCAGTTCCCACCATCCCCCAAGTGTTTTCTGTATCCAATGCTTGTTTCAGAAAGGATGTTTATATCCTGTTATTTTTCCTTAGTTGCAAGGTAGAATTTTGTTTATAAATGTCAAGTGGAAAAATTAGAAGACTTTAAAATAAAGTTATTAAGGATTTTTAAACCATCTTTTGGGTGAATCAGATTTCCTAGATATTTGAGGTTTTAAGAAAGGAGCATATTTAAAATGCTATTTTCTAAAATAAATATTTACTTCCATATACCTTAAATACCATTAACTGAACATATTTAATCTTCTCTGAATGCCTCCAGGTCATCATTAGGAATATCAAAAATTGTGCTGTAATACAGTGATGATTTCAAAGTTTATTACGGCACAGAGGCTGTTTGCTTTTACGCTAACAGTGGCCTTAGAATACTGAGCTCTTTAAGTTCTTGTATTTGCTTCTTTTCTGTTTCTCTCTCGTTGGGCTCTGAGAGCCTTTTTTTTTGCTATTACCTATTTTTATTTTTCTTTAATTTTTTTTATTTTCATACATTTTTGGGGAACAGGTGATTTGGTTACATGAATAAGTTCTTCAGTGGTGATCTGTGAGATTTTGGTGCACCCCTCACCCTAGGAGTATACACTCCTATTTGTTTTTTTATTGGAGTTGTTTTCCTCTCTTTTAATCTGCTAAGATAATCAAGTTAACAGAACTATATACAGAGCAGTGATCCCCAACTATTGATTTTCAATCCGGCAATTGATTGGTTTCAAAATATCAACTGGAAAATGGTTAAAACTTACAGATGCCCAGACCCCATCCTTGGTGATTCTATTATCTAATTTGGCATACATGATACGTGATTCTTATAAAAATATGTGCGTGTCTGAAGAAACATAAAAGTAGAGAAAATAATGTAATGAACCACTACATATTCATCACCCTGCTTCAAAAACTCAACATTAGGCCGGGTGCGGTGGCTCACGCCTGTAATCCCAGCACTTCGGGAGGCCGAGGCAGGCGCATCACCTGAGGTCAAGAGCTCGAGACAAGTCTGGCCAACATGGTGAAACCCCATCTCTACTAAAAATACAAAAACTAGCCAGGCATGGTGGCCAGCACCTGTAATCCCAGCTACTTGGGAGGCTGAGGTAGGAGAATTGCTTGAACCCAGGAGGCACAGGTTGCAGCGAGCCGAGATCCTGCCATTGTATTCCAGCCTGGGTGACAAGAGCAAGACTCTGTCTCAAACATTTTGTCAGCCTTTTTTCATCTATCTGCCCCCTCCTCTTTTTTTGCACTAGAGCTGGGATTGGCAAATTGTAACCCCATAGGCCACATCCAACCTGCTGCCTGTGTTTTAAAAATGGAGATACAATTAATATAACACATCGTAAATTTCACTCTTTTAAAATATACAATTCAGTGGTTTTTAGCATTTTACAACATTGTGCAACTGTCACCATTATCTAATTCCAGGGCATTATCATCACCCCAGAAGAAACCCCGCACCCATTAGCGGTCACTCATTCTCCCCTTCCACCAGCCCCTGGCAACCACTAATCAACTTTATCTCTCTGGCTTTACCTACTTTAGATATTTCATGTAAATGGAATTATACAATATGTGGCTTTTGGTGTCTGGCTTCTTTCACTTAGCTTAATGTTTTCAAGGTTCGTCTATGTTGTAGAATGCACCAGTACTTTGTTCCTTTTCATGGTTGACCATTTCACATTTTGTTTATCCATTCATCAGTTGGACAGTTGGGTTGTTTCCACATACATTTTCAATTCTATTGGGTATGCACCTAGCAGTGGAATTGCTAGGTCATATGGTGACTATTGTTCAGCTTTTTGAGGAACTGCCAAACTATTTCCCAAAGTGGCCACACCATTTTACATTTCCCCCAGCAATGTATAAGGGTTCCGGTTTTTCCAGATTCCTGTCAATATTTGTTATTGTTTATCTTTTTGATTCTATCAATCTTAGTGGGTGTGAAATAGCATCTCATTGTGTTTATTTGCATTTCCCTAATGACTAAAGATGTTGAGCATCTTTTCATGTTCTTATTGGCCATATATATACCTTCTTTGGAGAAATGCCCATTCAAATCTTTTGTCCAGTTTTTAATTGGGTTATTATTATTTTTGAGACAGAGTCTCACTCTTTTGCCCATGCTGGAGTGCAGTGGTGGGTTCTTGGTTCACTGCAACCTCCATCTCCAGAGCAGCTGGGATTACAGGTGTACCCCAGCACGCCCAGCTAATTTTTGCATTTTTAGTAGATACACGGTTTCGCCACGTTGGCCAGGCCGGTCTTGAACTCCACCCAGGGCCTCCCGAAGTGCTGGGATTACCAGCGTGAGCTACCGTGCCTGGCCTATTTTTTTACTATTAAGTTGTAAGAATTCTTTATATGTTCTGGATACTAGACTCTTTTCAGATAAGTGATATGCAAATATTTCCTTTCATCCTGTGGGCTGTATTTTCACTTTCTATCTTGAAATAGTCCTTTAAAGCACAAAGTTTCAAATTTTAATTATTTTTTCTTTCATTGCTTGTGCTTCTGGTGGCATATCTAAGAAACCATTGCCTAATCCAAGATCATGAAGATTTACACGTATTTTTTTATAAGAGTTTTATAGTTTTAGCTCTTACATTTAGTTCTTAAATATCTGCATTTTTAAAAACCTTATCATGTACTTCTAATGTACAACTAATTTTAGAAAGTAAGAGTGAGTAGATTTTGATAGCCTCCAAGAGTTTAGAAAAAGCTATGAGCTTTGATGCACAATTTTACCCAACACATGTATGTTGGATGATTGGAACTTTTCTTTGTCTACTATAGGGGTTTTTGCTCTTTTGCAGCAGACAGCTGAGTTGTCCAGAGAGCTGATTCTGGAAAGGTGTATATTACTATTTAGGTAAATGGTCAGCTTTTAGTATCAGCAAAATAAGATACTCCAAACATGTTTAGGAGGAGCCCCTTACAGTCCCAAGTTTAAAAACACAGACTGTTATCTTAAGACATTTTCTATGTATAGAGCCCCATAGTTCTAACACGGGTATTTGGAAATGTAGAGAAAAGGAAGCAAAAATCAGCAGCTGGGACTTAGTTTCCAACCAAGGGAGGATGGCATGGATGGCTGCACTTCTTTCATTTGCAGGCACAACCACAAAGCATCAGTTGCTGGTTGATAGTTTGTTCTGGAGATGCTGAGGCCAGTGGTTCTCAAACTTGAGCGAGCATTAGAATCACCTGGAGAGTTTAGAAAAACCCAGCTTCCTGAGCCCCATCTGCAGAGATTCTGCTACAGGAGGCTGAGGTGGGGCCATTACTTTGCATTTCGAATAGGCTTCCAGATGATGCTGGCCCCAAGACCACACTTTGAGTAGCACTACTTTAGATACAGGGACCGACCATTTTGCCCTGGTGCTTACCAAACATTGACCAAGCAAACATTAAGCTAGGTGACTCTCCTTGGGGATGAATATGATAACAATCTACTGAGAAATTCAAGAGGCTATAAGTATCCCAATTTCATTAAAATTTCTAACCACTGGTGGTGTCATTTCAGGTGTTAGGCTTACATTCTTTTTCTTTTTTTTTCTTTTTTTTTTTTTTAATTTTTGAGACAGAGTGTTGCTCTGTCACCCAGAGCAAGTGCGGTGGGGTGATATCAGTTCACTGCATCCTCTGCCTCCTGGGTGCGGTGTGCAGTGGGACGATATCAGCTCACTGCATCCTCTGCCTCCTGGGTTCAAATGATTCTCCTGCCTCAGCCTCCCAGATAGCTAGGATTACAGGTACATGCCACCACACCTGGCTAACTTTTGTATTTTTAGTAGAGACAGAGTTTCGCCATGTTAGCCAGGCTGGTCTCGAACTCCTGACCTCAGGTGATCCACCCATCTCAGCCTCCCAACGTGCTGGGATTACAGGTGTGAGCCACCATGCCCAGCTGGCTTATGCGCTTTTTCTAAACATAATTTGTTCACTTAGGAAAGTGTCTTGATTTCAATAAAATTAGCATCGATTAAATTACTTTTTTTCTGTTTTTTGGTATTTGATCTTGCTTGATGAATGTGGACATCAGCTATGGGTTAGGAATGCTACTCAGGAACATCTACTGTGTTTGTGACCATGTATTTGACTTGTGGCCAAATGGTACTCTTGAGAGATGTGGTTGTGACTTTGACAGATTGAGCCAAAGTTAAATTCTGATGAAGCGCAAAGGAATTTTATCAGTCCCGGGATGGTTGCCAACTGCGCTGGGCAAAAGAGTGATTTTCCAAAAAAGTCCAGAGCAATCCACATGTATTCTGTCACCTCTACTTCCAGTTTCTTCAAAGGCCAGCCAAAAGCTTCATTTTCCTACTTCCTGTCATTTCCAAAACCACAGCTTAAACCTGAAAAACAAATGGGAAGCTGTGTTCCTGCCTCTTACAAACCAGCAAGAACACAGCACAGCAAGCAGAGAAGAGTTCAGTCTTGCTGATGTCACATGAGGCAGAATGAGGCCTCTGCTTATTTGGCTACTGAGTTTAGAAGATAAGCAGACAATTTATTGTTGGTAGGTTGAGAAAATTCAAGAACAGAGAGAAATCTGACAGTCTGGCCATAAGAAGACATTTTTTGCATTTATGTTCTTATAGCCATACCTGAAGTCAACTAATTATGTTTGGAGAGAAGTAGAACACTTGCTTTAAGAAGAAAAAAACAATGTTCTATGCTGACCCTATCCCCAACATCCTTGCAGCAGGTCTATTGTACTCTAAGTTGTGCTCTAACTTCATTGGCAGGCTCCAGGCCTCTGTCCCCCAGATTATCCATGGGAGAGATCCAGCTTCCTTCACTCAGCAGCTCTTACACTGATCCCAGGAGGAAGGAAGCATCTTGTTTTAAAGAGACTGCAACACAACCCAAAGGAAAGCCAGTTATCTTAGTGTCCATATGTCCACAAGAGGAAAATGTGTGTGTAGCATTTTAATCCCAGTGAGTGATAATTAGTCACTAGGCTGCTAAGAAGTTTGACACTGTTATTCCTCTCCCCCTTTTCTAAATTGCAAGGGTAATAACCGCATTTGCACAGAAATCATGCTAACTGGCTAGCTACTTCATTAAATTACCATATGATTCTTATTTTATGGGTACAAAATAGTTGATCTCAGTGAACTGGCAACTTAGAAACCTAGGAGGCAAATTAGAGCAATTACTAATAAATTATACATGTGGTAACTAACAATTTGTCTATCACCTAGAAATATGAGAAAAAACTGCCAGACTCCCCGGTTGTGCAATTCTGAACAAATCTTTTCATTTTTTTCTTTTCCAAGACCAAAAGCTGTCATTGTCCACACCAGTTACACCATTACTCTTGCTGCTTTCACAGAGCCCAACATTTATAATACGAAGTTAGAAGTTCGAGTGGGATTTGCACTCTGTTTGGAACAGAGTGTTTGACTGCTTAAAATTAAAGAACAACAACAATAACAAAAAAATCCCTAGACCCTGAAATCACCCACTAAAAATCAGGAAGTGAGATTCATGTTAGCTTTCCCTATGTGTTTATGGAAGAGATAATGGCAAGAAGTAGGGGCAAAGTATCTGTTCATTCATAATCACTACTGTGCTTCGTTTCTGGGCGAGGCAGTGTGATGAAATTAAAGGAAGTTCTGTGTTGCCAGTCATGTGCTGTTATGGGGGAGGAGGTGAGATGAGGTCACTTAACCAGATATGATCTTTCTCTTCTCTTCCTGCTTGTCTCACCCAGGCCTCGGGTGTGCCATTCAACACGAAAGGTGTTGATGCCATTCATTAATTGAGGGTCAGATTCCTCCATCAGCATATTCCTCCCATCTGAGACTGCCTTACCTCCATCCACTTCCATCCCCAGCAGGTTTCATTTTCTGCAGCTGCTGTCAAGAGCTACGTGTAGGAAGAAAGAGGTTTTAACAACTGCATGCTCAAATTTATTCTCACTGGTCTCTTGTTTGAAGGAAGTCCAATGTCTAGACCCTGGATGTTGAAACAGGATGTAAAAAAAAAACACCAACCCCCGCCCTGTATATTTGAGAGAGTTTTGACACCCATCCAAAATATACTCCAGCAATGGAGAAAAACTTGATTTTGGCATAATTTATATACCACATTTCTCCCTGTACCCAACAGAAGTGTGTGCTCATGTCTCTATATCACATGATATATCAGTTTAAGATATTCTTTCTCTTTGCCTTTGTTCCTGGTCTCATTTTCACTTTCACTTATAATTTTAATATCTTCTCCCCAGGTTCTTCAGTTATTTTTGCTATATGCCTGAATATAGGACCTAATTCCATGTCACCAATATCTCCCTTGAGAAGCACTGATGTTAAGTAGAATAAAATGTAATCAACACTCATTGTTTTCTACCAGGGCAACAGCAGGGTTTAAAACAAAACCAACCTCGTTATGAATTCCAAACGCCCTTCTAAATAACTCTGGGTGCCATTTCACAACGTGACCTGCATAGTACCTTTAGGCTGCCGTGGGAGTTGTGACCATCCTGTGTACACATGTTTACATGCTAGGTCGCAGTAACCCAGTAAACACATTCTGTAGCAGCCTGTAGCTTGTGGTGGTCCAAGCACAATGCATGAAATTCCACTTCTCCGGGGCTCCCGCCAGGTGGAGCAATCCAGAAGTATAGTTTTCACCTGTAGGGGAGGCGCCTGCAAACCTGGCAGCTCTGAAGTCACACTGCTCTTGATTCAGGCCACATCTGAGCTCACCCAGCTAGATGCTAAAGCAGACAATTGCAGAAGTGCAGAAGGTGGCAGAGAGCATTTGGGGGCAATGATCCTCAACTCTCACATTCCTTTTGCCTAAAATGCATTGTAATGACTCCACCTAGTTCAGTAGTGCTAGGAGAGACATGTGGATTCCTGCTTCTGTGCAATGATAAAGCAGTAAGTTATCTGTATTAGTAAGAACATATATATATTTTTGTAGTTCATCACCATCCAAATTGCCTAAGGTGATGGCCATAAAGAACATTATTTTCAGGCATAAATATAAGTTGGAGACTGAAGCATCTGTAAGAGGAATAAATACTTTCTATGCAGAATATTAAGCAAAATCTATTTTTTAAAGTGAGTGCCCAGAATGAAGAAAAGATGGATGGGGACCCTTCCCTCCCTCAAGTGGGTCAGATTGCTGGGAATGATGGTCCAGGCTCCTGGCCCCCATCCTTTCCTGTCAAGGCTACACCTAAGTGAGGGTGAAAAAAATCCTAGAGAAAACCACGGCAGGAGGGAGAAGCCTCCCCAGTGTGTCCTACTTCTGAATGCTGTTACTGGACCAAAAGAGCCCTCTGCTCTCCTCCTCCATATTTTTCACTGTTGCTCTCCAGGTAATCAGAGGCAGAGGGAAAAATAAGTAACCTTTCCTGATACTCTTGCCCTTGTATTTTGTTCAAAACTCTCTGTTACCAAAGGAATGATTAGGAACTTCAGTTGGAGGTTCTGAAATCAAAATCATTGCACTGAGTTTGTCAGATGAACTCATTTAAAAGTGGATTTCAGGGAATCTTGACCAAGATTTCAGATCACCACATACAAGTTACGTAGACTGTGGTTACTCAGACAATAAGAAAGTACGTCTCTTTTTGTAACCTAAACTCTGCTTCTTACTAAGTTTTTACATGTTCAATCATGCTTTGAGCATTACTTTATTCCAAAAAATTAATTTTGTCTGTGACTTAACAGTCTTAACGAAAAGCTATGTAAGTTATATGTGACAGCTGAAGTAATCTGGCCACCATTCATTCTGAAATCTATTTTTAAAGTGGGATACAACATTCTTTTTTTAAAAAAATTATTTATTTTTTATTTATTGAGACAGAGTCTCGCTCTGTCACCAGACTGGAGTGCAGTGGCACGATCTCAGCTCACTGCAACCTCCACCTCCCAGATTCAAGTGATTCTCCTGCCTCAGCCTCCTGAGTAGCTGGGACTATAGGCATGTGCCACCACACCCAGCTAATTTTTGTATTTGTAGTAGAGATGGGGTTTCACCATGTTGGCCAGGATGGTCTCAATCTCTTGACCTTGTGATCTGCCTACCTTGGGCTCCCAAAATGCTGGGATTACAGGTGTGAGCCACTGTGCCTGGCTAAAGTGGGATATAATATTGTAACAATGAAATTTTACTATTACATTTTCATGTGTTCACATATATAGTTCAAATTTTTTTAAGTTTTCTTTTTAATTGACACAAAATTATACATATTTTTGGTGTATAATGAGATGTTTTGATACATGTATATATTGTGCAATGATCAAATCAAGGTAATTAATAAATCCATCACCTCAACCATTAATCATTTCTTTGTAGTAAAAACATTCAAAATCCTCTCTTCTAGCTATCAAATTATTTTGTAATTTGTGTAATATTCTGGTAAAATAGCCTAAACTGGGGTCATATTTCCTCATCAGCCACATTCTGCTAATGCCAGATGCCCTGGGAAGCTCTTCACTGCCATCCTGGAAGGATGTAGAATGTGGTGATGAGGAAGCCATTCTCCCAGGTACAGCAAAGGCAGAGTCTGTTAGCAACCCACATGAAGGGCAATAGACTTCTAAATAGTGGGTCGGGGTCCATGTGGGTGAAGCTAAAATCCAGAACACTTTTACTGGCTAAAAATCATGATGATTCAAAATTTAAACCTTCACATGGATGCACCCAAAGAGAATCAACAAAATTTAAAGTCCTTTGAATAGATCAATCTTCTCTAACTAGAAAACATACCTCATTTTCTCCCTTTGCATATCATATTCCCAGTAGGCCTGTGCCAATGCCTCTTTGGGTTTCTTTTACTCCCTTTGCAGCTGTTCTTTTGTTCCTGTCTCTCTTTTGTGGCTCCCCAGGGTGATGTGCAAAAAAGCTCCTTCAATCAGGTTTCCACTGTCTTTTTTTCCTCCTTAGGATAATGTTCTCCTGCTATCACCCAGGGAATGACATAGAGGGATATTTCTCCTTCTATATTCATGGGGCTGAGACACATGTTCATTCTTTTTGTTAATCTTTTTTTCCCAGTTAAGATACATTTTTGTTATGTTCTCTATGGGACACATCTGGGTGTCCATACTACAGTGTGGAGGACCTTGAGGGTAAAATTACCCATGGCCCAGTGGAGTTTGGACACAAAATCTTACATGACTCAATCAATTTCACTCTGCATTTTGCCAGCCCTGAACCTGGGAATCATTCTATCTTCTTGTTAGCTTACTCTGGTTTCAAATATAGGTCCAAGTCAAACGCTCTTTCAGCTCCTCTGCTACTTGGTCTCCAGGTTCATTGCCTCTGCTTTGGGCCACCCTGGCTTCCTTGCAGAACTATCTGACCCTCTGCTGGGGCACTCAGCCCCTTTGTGATTTCCACAAAGCTGAGCCTCTGTATTTCCTTTCTATCTATTGAGACCTCTTCACATCCTTGACCTGCCTTGGGGCCACCTCAGACCTGGGGTGGCTGATTAGTTGTCTCCCCACTCAGCTGAGGTTACCATGGCTTCCTCCTATTTCCTGTCCCTGAGGTCAAGAGCTGAAATGACCCAATCTCCTTCAGGAGCCCACTCTGGCATCTGCAGTTGCACACATGGCGCCTGGCTCTCTCTCCCTCTGGGAATCCTCGTCCCGATCCCGGCAGCAGGGAGAGCCCCATTGGGCCCTCCACCTGCTCACCTGGCAGGCAGCCCACACATCCTGCCTGGGAATGCCCCCACAGTGGTGCTTTCCTGATCTAGTTTACATCCACTGATCCTGGGTTTGCTTCTTGGTCCCATCCTCTAAGACAATTCCTAGGAGCTTTGAAGAGAAAGGAAGGTCTATGTATATGAGAGGTGATGCCTGCTCTGAATGCCCTGCTATCTGGCCACATTTGGAGGCACAGGTTTTATCAGTTTTGGCCAGACTGCTGTCCACCCAACATAATCAGCACGTACATGACTGAAAGCAGAGCTCTGCTCTAGGGCAACATGTTTTGGGTCCGAGGCAAATAGAAGATACAGAGGTGCTGTGGGGATCACATGAAGTCACGCTGCTGAGGTTACTGGTGCCCTGTACAAAGTCGTTTTTTCCTTTTTATAAGGACCCCAAGGCACAGCTTTGTTTTAGTAGTGGCTTATATAATTGATTCCTCTCTTTGCCTTGGCTGCTGGAAAGCTTAGCACCAAACCTGAAGGTCACCTAGGGCATAGAATAAACCGAATGCATTTTTATTTATTTATTTATTTTTTTTTTGAGACGGAGTCTTGCTCTGTCGCCCAGGCTGGGGTGCAGTGGCCGGATCTCAGCTCACTGCAAGCTCCACCTCCCGGGTTTACGCCATTCTCCTGCCTCAGCCTCCCGAGTAGCTGGGACTACAGGCGCCCGCCACCTTGCCCGGCTAGTTTTTTGTATTTTTTAGTAGAGATGGGGTTTCACCGTGTTAGCCAGGATGGTCTCGATCTCCTGACCTCGTGATCCACCCGTCTCGGCCTCCCAAAGTGCTGGGATTACAGGCTTGAGCCACCGCGCCCGGCCTGAATTTTTTAATAATCTTAATCAGTGGTCCATTTTATATTCATACCTTTCATTTTTCACTTCTCCCCCCAACCCATCTACCTCTAACGTATATTTCCTTGCCAGCCACCTTAAGCCCTTCCTAAATCAAGGAATCAACAAACATAAAATAAGGTAAACAAACATAAAAATGAGGTTTTATGGAAAATTGAAACAGGATCTCTTTCACACCATTGCTTGGAAGATAAATTTCTAGAGAGCAATAACTACTAAATGTTACAATGTATATATTCACGACACAGAAATACTAATTCCAGAAATTTATCCTACAGTCATACTCATATAAGTGTGCAATATATGTTTGATTGCAGCATTGTTTATAATAGAAAAAAGAAAAAGAAGTAAGGTAAATGTCCAGCAATGGCTAAACACAGCATATTGCATGTATACAAAGCAACACTATTCAGCCATTCAGAAATGACAGACTGATATACATGTCCTAACATCAAGGATGCCTTCAATGTATTAAGTAAAAAACAAAGACATTTGTGATTAGGGGTACAAACAAAAATTGTCATCCTTAGCGCAGAAGATATCTCATAATTCAAGGCAGTATTAAGTAACTAACAGATACGAGAAAGCAAAATTGCAGAAGCTGAGAGAGCTATATTCTCTGAATTAGCACAAGTACAGAGCAAGAGTATGGGGAAGGCAGGTAGAGCCGAGGAAAGATGGGGGGCTGGCCCCCAAGAGAAAGGCTTTGGCAGTTGAGGATTGTATAATGGGAGTCTTGTGATGTTTTGTCTTCATGTGGCGAGTTTTCTTTTCACTCCACCCCCAAAACCCTCAGTAAAACCTACCTTATTTTCCAATACTTTTGCAGCTGGATTTGTTTTGGAGGGAACTGATAAAGTGCTACATGTGACCTAAAGGCCAGAAAGAGCCAAGGACAGAGACTGCCCAGAGTGACCACCCCATTCAGGTCACCAACAGATAATTAGGTCCCAGGCAGAATCAGTTCTGGAAATACTGGGAACAGAACGTTGAAGAGGAGGAAAAGAGTGGGGGGAAAAGAACAAAAAGCCAAATCAACCCTATGTGAAAGGATGCTCTGGCTTAGTAGATATTAAGGCTTCTTTTCACACCTAGATAACAGAGATTTATGAAAAAGGTGAAAGGATTACAGGAGAGAAGATAATGTGTCAGAGTGGCCACAAGTAAACATGTAACAGATATATGAAGTACTCGTTCTGACTACATTAGTTGTTATAGCAATATCATCATTATCTAAGAAAAGAAAATAGATGTTTTCTTCATTCAACATTCCCCTCACTGCCCACTTGACCTCTATGCAACTCAGCTTTTTGCTCTCACACAGAACTGCCCTGACTGTTTCTATGAGCGCCTCTTTCTTCTGTAACTGAGCACCTCTTTTGGAGCCACTGCTTTTATGTCTTGTGTGACCAGCCCAGTGAGGAACTACATGGAGCAGGCCCCATGGATGGGCTTCCAGGGCTCTCAGATCCCTGGAATGTTATGCAAATTATTGTGTGCATACATTTTCTGGAGTGAGGGCTCTGGCTAAACTATCAAAGGGAAGACTCCACTCCAGATGTCAAGAACCTCGGATTTAGAAGTCTGATGTGGAACTCCTCTAAGAAAAATCCTATTATTGAAAACTTTTGTTACCTCTGTCATATTTAGATATGTATATACATGTTTATTTCTCAATGTAGGTGTTGCAGATGAACTTTCCTTAATTTAATATGATGTTGTAACAACCTGGGGCTTTATCAACCCTATTTATGTTTCAACAGTACAGTCATTCTGAGGGGCTTTTCTTTAGGTTACTGACTCCACTTGTTAGCCCAGAATTTACTTCCTCAACCAGACTGTAGCTCTTTAGGACATGGACCATGTGTTTCTGTGTTTTTGTATTTCCAAGACCTAGCACAAAGTTTGGCAAACAGCTGGTACTTAATAAATAATAAGAGCTCACAATAACCGGGTATTCAGAGTATGTCACACACTGAGGTGTTTGTGATTTCATTCCTTACTTGATAGGTGAGGAAAATGAAGTCTTAAACGCAGATCCATTTTGGGAAGACTCTAAACCCTTGATGTCAACCACTCTATAAATCTTGTTAAGGGAATGAATGCTGAGTGACGGTTAACACTTTCCATTATGTAGGTAAAGACACTAGGTATCAGCATGGGGGCAGGGCAGCTGCATCAGGAACTCAGGTTACTTGTCTTCCATTTAAGTGTGTTTTTCCTTAGACTTTTCTAATTTTGAAATGGTCTTCATTCCTTACTAGAAATGCAAGTGAGGCGGGGCGCGGTGGCTCACGCCTGTAATCCCAGCACTTTGGGAGGCTGAGGCGGGCAGATCACCTGAGGTCAGGAGTTCAAGATCAGCCTGACCAACATGGAGAAATCTTGTCTCTACTAAAAATACAAAATTAGCCAGGCTTGGTGGTACATGCCTGTAATCTCAGCTAGGCAGTAGAACTCTTGAAGGGGGGAGGCGGAGGTTGCAGTGAGCCGAGATTGCACCATTGCTCTCCAGCCTGGACAACAAGAGAGAAACTCCATCTCAAAAACAAACAAACAAAAAAACAAACCAAAACAAAGCAAAACAAAAAAAAAAACAAATTAAAGTGAAATCCTGTATACTAATTGAGCTTATTTCACCTGTCTCTGATTCCAGAACTCTTGTGTATAATCATCTTATTCATTAGTGGATCAAATTTCTTATTGACACAGAGATGTCACCAGGAACATCTATAAGGAAAGCAAAATCTTTCCTCTTCTGTGCACCTTCTTTTGTTGGAGATGCCAAACTCAAATGCCTGCAGGGACTAGTAGATACTGGAAGTGACAAGTGGGCTGGGTGTGAACTGGGGCAGCCAGACGGGAGCCCTAATCCATTATGAAGGGTATAGCCACTCCTTGGCCTTACTTCATCATTATCACTTGAGAATGTGGGCCCAGGGTGACTAGATCTTTAGAATTTTAAGAGAAGCCAGAAATACAGATTTTATGTAGAATCTCTAGAGTTTTAGATGTTGATGATTCATTCAAAAAAAATTGTTTTTTGAGATGGAGTCTCACTCTGTTGCCAGGCTGGAGTGCAGTGGCGCGACCTTGGTTCACTGCAATCTCTGCCTCCCGGGTTCAAGTGATTCCCCTGTCTCAGCCTCCCGAATAGCTGGGACTACAGGCGTACACCACCACACTTGGCTAATTTTTTGTATTTTAGTAGAGACACGATTTCACCATGTTGGCCAGGATGGTGTCAATCTCCTGATCTCATGATCTGCCCGCCTCGGCCTTCCAAAGTGCTGGGATTACAGGCATGAGCCATAGCACCTGGCCTCACATATTTTTTAAAACCCCAGTGCAGGTCAAATAAAACACATCTATGGTTGGGTGGGCCTGTGGGCCACCAGTTTACAAACTTAGTTTCATCTGGGGAACATCCAGAACCATCTTCTGCCCACTGTGGCATATTATAGGCATGGAGGAGAGGTAAGATTAGTATTTTAAGTTTTTGTTTGTTAGCATCTCTACAACAAGGTTTAGTGAGGGAAGTGGTGGACAGAGATGTTAAAATTGTTTTTAGACTATCTGTGGATTTCAACTATTCCATCCATGGCCCCAGACTGAAATTCAAGGCAGTTGTATGTGGCTACCTCCCTTAAGCCACCATTCAATCTTTGTGCCACACAAAGAATCAGCCTGGTGAGCACTGACATACAACTTCAGCCTCTTCAAACTGATTGTTAGTGTGCAGCACTCTGTTGAATTTGCAGAAAAATCCACAGCCTAACTTTGCTCTCTTACATTGCATATACTTCTGATGGGCAGCAAACTGGCCTCCAGCAATAAACAATGAATGACTGCTTCCCAGGCATCTCTGGATAGTCACCGTCCAGTGACGAAGTAAAGCTTCTCAGAATAATGGAACCTCTCCTAGTAGGGGGACTCTACCTTTTACTCAAGCAAGGCTGTGCAAAACATTGACTAAACTTGCATCCATTCAGGGATCAACTAATCCAGCCCATGAGCACCTTGTGCTCTTGGCCTGCTTCTTGGACCACACAACCTCAGAGGCTTTGGTGGAGGAAGCTATGAAAAGCCTAACTTAGCAAGACGAGACTTTGGAGACCTTCAAGAATTTGTTCCCACTCCAGACATAAGTGTGTTTGGAGACAACTTCCTTGAGCCTTACTTTCTTTAAATACATTAGAGAAATGGTTGTAGGATATTAACATACTTTGCAAGGCTTTAGGAAATACTAAACACAGTGTTCTCTTCAAAGTGAAGGTGTTACATACACGTTTAGTTTGAAGAGAGATTTATGCTTGTGCATGCACAAAATTTCCCTCTCACTATACCAGCAAATTGAGAACTGTCCAACCTTTTTTCTTAAACAACAAAGGAAAATATTACATCAAATACCTAAGCCAACAGTAACAGAGTGTACTGAAGTGGGATAATATCAAATATTATGTTCGGAGTGAAATTTAGTTCTTCATATGCTGCCAGGCATGCTCCTTTAATTTTACCAGAAGAACACATTACTTGACTACTATGGTATTTAGAATCCCTATACTGGAATATTCCCAAGGCTTTTTTGGAAAATATCTAGGGCTGTTTCCAAAACAGCACTTTCTAATTTTGTTAACACCTTCCTTTCCTTTTAAGTTAACTTGATAGATGGTGCCTTTCTAAGCTTCAGATTACCTCAGACTTTTCAATACCTAGTTCCAACATGTTATGAGGACAACCCAAAGACCATGAAACCTGGTTCCGCTGTCCAAACATTTGCTTCTGTGCTTCATTCAAATCAAATTCATTCATTGCTGTGCTAGAATAACTCTCTCCTGCCTCCCCAGCTTCTCTCACCTGCCTGCCTGCCTCCTGGTGCATCCTCAGCGACACCCCCTGGCCTTGTCATACAGCGCAGCAGTTCATGTCTTTCCCTGCTCCCATCTTCCCTATACCATGTCTGAGCCCTTGAGCCATAACATGGATGTACGGCAGCAAATGACTCCGTCTTGAGGGCAGGGATGGGGAAGGAACAGCAAAGGAGCTGGTGATTCTGCTTAGACCCACAGTGGTCCCCGGGATGACTGACAGTGAGAGGCTGTCCCAGTACTACTGGAGAGGAAGCTGACCTGCTCTGCAGCTCTTCCCAAGGCAATCTGGGCCCCATCTGCAGAGAGTCTGACTTAATTATTTTCAGAGTCCCCCAGATGACCTAATGAGCAGTCCTAGGATCTACTAGACGGCCACAGTAGCAAGGGGTAGTAGGACAAGCAAGGGCTTTCACGTCAGATGACCTGGGTTCAAACCTTGGTCTACTAACGGCTAGCTGTAACATCTGGGGCACATCAACTCTCTACTCTACATTTTCACATTTGTAACATGGGATAAATGCACCTTCACAGAAATACTCTGAGCACTAATTAGATCAAATGTGAAGTATAAAGTAGAGTACAAAGTTCAGAGATGAGAGTTGAATTGGGGTATATATGCCTTGTTCTGAATTGTTTTTGTCATACCACTAATATGGTTGTCTCCCACAAGGTCCACGTTAGGGTGACTCCTTTGATGAAAGGCAAAATGGCTGAGCTGGCTGAGCATACTGGGGACCTTACAGCTAATCCTGACATAGGTGCACAGCCGGGCCCCAGCATTTTATGTTGTTTTCATTTCTTAAAAGATAGGAGGAGCAGTGGCGCATGGAGGGAGTGTGGGGCCAGCTGTCCACTCCTCTGCTGTGCTTCTACCTTCCCTCTGCAAGAGAAGAGGTGGCTTAACCATGCAGAGGAATCACATTGCTGGATGCCACCGGACACTGCTTCAGCAGCCCCCACAGGTCCCAGAAGGGGGTTGGCTTTGGCTTCACAAGAATGCTGCCTGTTTTTCAGTTAATGAAGGGACAGATGATCCCTCTTAAAAATCAGCTCCAGGAGGGCAGGGAAGGGGTAGGCAGGCAATCTGGTGGGCCTTGGTGCCTCCGTCCCTATCAGGGGACAGGAACTAGACCTCTGCCTATGACCAGACTTTCCTGTGTCTGTGAGGCCACAGGCTGGTCACTTCCTCAGCCTAAGATCATGTATCAGAAACAGTGACAGAGCAGCTCAGAACTTTGACTTAGCGCAGGGATCTAAATATGGCAGGGCTCGAATTCTCTCTTTTGGATATCAGCAAAGGCTCTCGGAACTGTCAGCAGGCTCAGAATGCAGACCTCATGAAGAGCTAACTTTGGACTAGAACAGCAGTTTACTCAGGGCCTTGAATCCACCCTTGCTACCAATTTATGATTTATGATGCTGAATTCAGTCCACTGGGGCTCAGAGGGCTGAGGAGCCAGGTCCCTCACTTTCCAACTTGTCCCTTCCCACATCCCTGACACTTAACGGGAGCCAAATCAGAAGGAGTACAGGATGCAAAGCGTTCTCTCAGAAGATGCCTATACCAAAGCAAACGTGCAACCAAAGCAGAGCATTGGAAGTCTGTGTTTCTCTATCTTTTTCTTATCCCCAGCTTCCTTGATCTTTTTCATGTTTAGTGTTGGCTATTTTTTCCCAACTCCAACATTGAGAAATTAACTGGAAAATACAGAAAACACTATCATACAACTAAGAGAGAAAAGTTATTAAGCCAGGTTGTAGTAAAAGATTAAAACCTGCTTGTGATCTACAGCTAACTGGATAGGACTGGGGTGGGGGATATTCTGCAATGCTAATGTGGGATCTTGCAATTTTAGGGGGCTGGGGGAAAAGACAATGCCAGGATTTCCGAGGGCATGGGGGTGCTACTGTCTTTTGAGCCATGCCATTCCCTGAGAAGGCAATGTGCCACCCTTTAAGAGGACAGTGGCTCTAGGACAGGTCAGATGGACTGATGAGGGGGAAAGGGATTGAGGAAAACTCCTGGAGATACTCTATATTCAGAGAAACTCTAGAACAAACCAAACCAGCATAAAGGTGCTTGGGAAACAAGCAGGACAGGAACCCCTTCTACAGCGGGACAGGCGGATGCGGAAGGGAGTAAGGAAAGCCAAGCAAGGTAGGTCCAGCTAAGGGGGTAGTATACTGGAGAAAGAGTACAGGAGGTAACACCCCACAGGTTGAGGCCCACAGGGGAACCAGTGGGAAACAGGATCAGCACAGAATCCAGCCTAGGCCTCAAAAACAGAAGGAGCTGGCGAGAGCTGGGCTTCCAGGGTGGGGCCTCTGAGAGCCAGCCACTCTCTTTAAACATTCTTGGGTCATGGGTCTCTTCTAGGATACAAGAAAAGCTACAGAGTCACCCCTGGCCAAGAAAATGCACTGATGCCCACATAATTCTACTTTTCACTTCTGGGAATTCACAGGTCCCTGAAAGCCAAGCCACAGACTGGAGGTTATGAACCCCAGGTCCAGAGGATACTCCTATGCACTGAAGAAAGAGGAGTGATAACAGGAAATACTTGGAGGATTATTTAATTCTTTAAACCTCTGGAAAACTAAGTGGAATAATATAAGGCCTGGCCTGAAACTGGTCTGAATAATACATAATTTGCTGCAAAGATTAGTTAGGCACTTAAGCTGTCAGTGAATGCATGACTCTAGTGGAAAGGCGGGGGCTGGAAAGCTGGGTGGGAGGCCTCTGAGGCAGCCCTGGAAATAAGAGGAATAAAGAAAAATTGAGAAGTCAAAGGTGGGGGTGAGTGGTGAGGAAACTGTCTTCCTACTCTCCCCCAGGTGGTAGTGGGAGAAAGTTAATTCAGAACAATGGTGAATGGCCCTGGATGATGGGGATTTCCTTTGGGGGACTACTCTTGGCTTTTGTAACATGCGTTTCATACTAAATTAAGGCATATGGTATGTCTACAAAAAAAGGAAAATAAAAAATTATATTTGTGACAGTGAGCCAGGACTTACATTGAAATGCTGCTCTTTTTCCATTTCTTAAACAGAGACGTTGTTATTTTTCATCTGGTCATTTAATTAAACCACAGTCTGATTTTTGAAAAGATATATCTTGGGAAGAATGAGACGGACAGGGTTACAGTTCTGTGTGCTCTTAGTGAATCATATGATGGGTTTAATTTGATGTTTTTGCATTAATACTAGAGCATGTCTTTTTTTTAATCTGGATGATTTTTTTTGTTTTATTTTTGGGGATGAAGTCTCACTCCGTCGCCCAGGCTGGAGTGAAGTGGCATGATCTTGGCTCACTGCAACCTTCCCGTCCCGGGTTCAAGCGATTCCCCTGCCTCAGCCTCCCAAATAGCTGGGACTACAGGCACCCGCTACCACGCCCGGCTATTTTTTTTTTTTTGGTATTTTTTAGTAGAGACGGGGTTTCGCCATGTTGGCCAGGATGGTCTCGATCTCTTGACCTTGTGATCCACCCGCCTTGGCCTTCCAAAATGCTGGGATTACAGGCGTGAGCCACTGCGCCCGGCCTACCTGGATTAATTTTTAGAGGTAGTGGGGATACTTGGGTTCTGAAAACACAAAGTTGTTTTCGATTCTTAAATACATGTTTGCAGGGAGAGAACTTGACCTTGAGAGTATTTTTCATGCATGACTCAATTTGGTCCCTGGTTATAGAACACACAAGGAACACAGTGGGGTGGTTGATCATCCAAGGAAACTCACCTCTTACAAAAGAGCTAAAATCATTAGCAGAACATGCTCTGCATGTGAATCCATTGCAACCATATCTAACAGTACCAGGATTTACAGAAATATGCTCATTGTCAAATATTCCCCAAGGATATGTACAGCATAGTGTAACATATGTAAAATAAAGAGCACAGAAGTAGGAGTTAAAAGACCTGGAGTTTGTAGCAGGCTTGAAACTGTAAGGAAAATGACCTCAGGCAAATTATTAAACATTTCAGACACTGCCCAAGTGTGCTACCCAAGAAACTAAAAATGCCTGCCACCTCCCTACCTTATAAGTAGCATCAAATGTGGGCAGGGAATTAAATACCCACAATTAAACCATTCAAAATCTTTAAGTATCATATTAACTTATGCCTTTATTATACAAAGCTAAATAATTTTTTGAAAATGTAAGCAATTTTTTGAGCACCTAATTTGGACAAAGTATTGTTAAGGTAATGTGAATAAACCCTTTAAAAATCTTAGTTTATTATTTTAAAATTAAACTCACAGTATGAAGATTTTAAAAAATATTTCAAATTGGATGGACTTACTTCCAAATAAATAGGAAAACAAACAGTTTCATTTAAATACGTCAGAGTAAATAACATGAATATATAAAAAATTCTAAAGAAGTACAGTGAGATAGATACCCCAAAATGAACACTGATGAAAATGTCTAGAGTAATATGTAAGGCAAATAAATTTGAGCTAAATCATGTGATGACTTTTTTTCTTTTTTAACCTCAAAAAGACTGCTGACCTCGGTTGACATGCCAATGTTTGGGAGAGGCACCTGTATGAAAAACTGGGTTCTCTTTAACAAATGAACTTTGGTTCCCTGGACTCTAAGAGAATAATACTAAAAGGAAAAACACATGAGAGTGATGCAATTGGGAGACGTACATCATGAAAAGATTTCAATAAATTTCTGGAGGCCAGGAAGAAAATGGCAAATAGAATAGAATGTATGACAGTTAGTTTTATGTGTCAACATGGCTAGGCTATGGTGGCCAGTTGTTTGGTCAAACACTAGTCTATATGTTGCTGTGAGGGGATTTGTGGATGTGATGAACCCTTACAATCATCTGAATTAAAGTCAATCAGATTACCTGCCATCATATGGGTGGGCCTCATCTAATCAGGTGAAGGCCATAAGGGCAAAAACTGAGCTTTCTTGGAGAAGAAGGAATTCTGCCTTAAGACTGTAACATAGAAAGTGAGGAGTTATTCATTAGTGGGTATAAAGTTTCAGTCAAACAAGATGAATATGCCCTAGAGATCCACTGTCATTCTCGTCTTGACAATATCAAGAATAATATAGGGTGTACTTAAACATTTGATAAGAGGGTAAATCTCATGTTCTGTTCTTATCACAAAAAAAAGAAAGAAAAAGAAAAGACTGTAACAGAATTCCTGCCTGAGTTTCCAGTCTGCTGGCCGGTGCTATGGATTTGGGACTCAAGACTGCAACATCAACTCTTACCTGAATTTCTGGCATGTCTACCTGCCCCCATGGGTTTTGGACTTCCCAGCCCCCACGACTGCGTGAGCCAATTCCTTAAAACAAATATTTCTCTGTCTTTCTTTCACCCCTCTGCCACTTCCCCAACCCCCAATCCCCACCATGGAGAACGCTACCTGATACAAAGCAAGAATGGAAGAGTCTAGAATATACAGGAGAAAACTTCAGAAGAGTCAGAGGGTGGGCGTGAGATGCCTGGCAACATGCCAACAAAACCCCAGGCCCACCGAGAAGCTGCAACAGAGACTGGGATTTCAAGTCCAGGTGGAGAAGAGAGAAGTGAACTGAAGTCTGCCTAAGGGACACTGTGGGTACCCCTCACTCTCCTCCGCTACTCCCTGCCTTAGGTCTATGCACTGCACTAGAAACCCATGATTTTACTCGGGGGCCAAATATCAGAGGACTCTTGATCTATAAAGAAATTGAAAAACTACCTGGAACGTATATAGTAGATAACACATTAACATTATGGGAAGCCACATGAGGGACATACAGAAACTCTGTATTATTTTAGTAACTTGTCTCTAAGTCTAAAATTAGTTCAAAATAAAAAGTTAAAAAAAAAACTGTCTAGAAAGAACTAGGAGGGCCAGATTATATGCAAACACTCTAGAGCAAACCACACCCCGTCCCGGCCAAATCCCCAGGTATTTGAATCCTTTGAATCCCCTTACCACATACACATAAACTCCTGATTAAAATCCAGCCCATTCTCAGTCTTGATCTTAAAGTGAAACTTCCAGGAGACAAGCCCCCAACCCAACATCAAGGTTCCATGCAGACTTCCTATTCATAGGCAGCAATAACAGGAAACCAGATCTACATATATAAGAGCAGGGGAAACCCACACCATCTGTGAAGAAAAATAAAACTCAGCCCCTTGCTCTTAAATACAGATGGATAACCAAAGTTCACCACTCATATCTAAAAACAAAACAGAAACACCAAAAAGAAAAGCCAAATAATTAAACATGGCCTCTGACTCCTGAAGATACAGACAATTCAGACCACAGAAGAGAAGTTTAAAGAGAACTCATGCTCTGTTTTCACACGGATTATTAACATCTTGATCTAACAGGCAGGAGACTCAAGATTTACTACATAAATTGGGACAAGAAATTGAGGTTTAAAACTATGATTTTAAGGTACAAAGATAATCACTAGAAAAGTTAAAATAATAACTATCTATTGATGGAGGGAGAAGGAAAATGAACAAATAGCAAAAAGGCAAGAGTATAAGCTTATTATTATTACTATTACTACTATTACATCAGGCAAGTAAACTACTATTATGTCAGTGAGCATCTATTACCACAGAGAAATGTTGTCCTTGGAAGGGAACCATGGCTTTTCATTATAAGCATTTCTGTGCGATTTTATTTCCTAACCTATGCATATACTATTTTCACAAAAACTTTAAAAGGGAATAAAGAAAAGATGTTTCTTCAAAAATATTCTCTCAGGGATGAAACAGGAGATTTTAAAATGTAGGTAACTCCCACTGACATCAACACACTTCATTGAAGAAAAAAAGTCTACAATAGGACTAGGCTGAGGTGGGAGGATCACTTGAAGCCAGGAGTTTGAGACCAGCCTGAGAAACATAGTGAGACCCCATCTCAACAAAAATTAAAAAATTAGCAGAGTGTGGTGGTGTACACCTATACTCCTAGCTACTCAGGAAGCTGAGGTGGGATGATTGCTTGAGCCTAGGTGTTTAAGTCTGCAGTTGGCTATGATGGTACCACTGCACTTCAGCCTGGGTGACAGAGACAGACACTATCTCTAAAATACTACTACTACTAGTACTACTACTAGTACTACTACTACTACTACTACTACTACTACTACTACTACTACTACAACTACAACAACAACTACTACTAGGACTAAAGAGAACCATTTCAAATGCAGGTTTAGAGGCTAAAGCAGTAAGACAATTTGGAAATTTCTACACTAACCACTTTGTTAGAAAGTAAAGGAAGTTTTTTTTAAAGAAGAAAATTAAGCCACAATTTAGTTTCCCCTCCCTTCCCCAGATGCCATGAATCTTGTTCGTGTATAAATGCCAGTGCAATGTAAATCTAAGTGGAAAAATGGATAATAGCTCCACAAGCAGGGGCACAGATTCATCTGAACACCTTCCCTCAGCTGGGGAGCGAGATTTGTAGAGTGTTCAGCACTACTGTGATCTGGTGAACCATAAATTGTAATACATGTAGAAGAAAGGAGTAGTATCAACATGTATATATAAACCACAATACTTACAGCACATCAATTATAATTATGAACAGCTTCCTTTTATATTACACTCTGATCCTCAGTGTCTCTTGCAGCAATATCAAGTTGCTTTTATTAAAAATGAAATCTGGATGGGTGCGGTGGCTCACGCCTGTAATCCCAGCACTTTGGGAGGCCGAGGTGGACGAATCACCTGAAGTCAGGAGTTTGAGACCAGCCTGGCCAATATGGCAAAACCTCATCTCTACTAAAAATACAAAAATTAATTTATAGATTCAATGTCACCCCCATCAAGCTACAAATGATTTTCTTCACAGAATTAGAAAAAACTACTTTGAAGTTCATATGGAACCAAAAAAGAGCCCGCATTGCCAAGACAATCCTAAGCAAAAAGGACAACACTGGAGGCATCCTGTTACCAGACTTCAAACTATACTACAAGGCTACAGTAACCAAAACAGCATGGTACTGGTACCAAAACAGATATATAGACCAATGGAACAGAACAGAGGCCTCAGAAATAACACCACACATCTACAACCATCTGATCTTTGACAAACTTGACAAAAACAAGAAAAGGGGAAAGGATTCCCTATTTAATAAATGGTGCTGGGAAAACTGGCCAGCCATATGTAGAAAGCTGAAACTGGATCCCTTCCTTATGCCTTATACAAAAATTAATTCAAGATGGATTACAGACTTAAATGTCAGACCTAAAACCATAAAAGCCCCTAGAAGAAAATCTAGGCAATACCATTCAGGACATAGGCATGGGCAAGGGCTTCATGACTAAAACACCAAAAGCAATGGCAACAAAAGCCAAAATAGACAAATGGGATCTAATTAAACTAAAGAGGTTCTGCACAGCAAAAGAAACTACCATCAGAGTGAACAGGCAACCTACAGAATGGGAGAAAAATTTTGCAATCTACCCGTCTGACAAAGGGCTAATATCCAGAATCTACAAAGAACTTACACAAATTAACAAGAAAAAGAAACCCCATCAAAAAGTGGTCAAAGGATATGAACAGACACTTCTCAAAAGAAGACATCTATGCAATCAATAGACACATGAAAGAATGCTCATCATTACTGGTCATCAGAGAAATGCAAATAAAAAACACAATGAGATACCATCTCACACCAGCCAGAAGGGCGATCATTAAAAAGGCAGGAAACAACAGATGCTGGAGAGGATGTGGAGAAATAGGAACGCTTTTACACTCTTGGTGGGAGTGTAAATTAATTCAACCACTGTGGAAGACAATGTGGCGATTCCTCAAGGATCTAGACCTAGAAATACCATTTGACCTAGTGATCCCATTACTGGATATATACCCAAAGGATTATAAATCATGCTACTATAAAGACACATGTACATGTATGTTTATTGCAGCACTATTCACAATAGCAAAGACTTGGAACCAACCCAAATGTCCATCAATGATAGACTGGATTAAGAAAATGTGGCACATATATACCATGGAATACTATGCAGCCATAACAAAAGATGAGTTCATGTCCTTTGCAGGGACATGGATGAAGCTGGAAACCAACATTCTCACCAAACTATCACAAGGACAGAAAACCAAACACTGTATGTTCTCACTCTTAGTTGGGAATTGAACAGTGAGATCACTTGGACACAGGGAGGGGAACATCACACATCAGGGACTGTTGCGGGGTGGGGATCTAGGGGAGGGATAGCATTAGGAGAAATACCTAATGTAAATGACGAGTTGATGGGTGCAGCAAACCAACATGGCACATGTATACCTATGAAACAAACCTGCATGTTGTGCACATGTACCCTAGAACTTAAAGTATAATAATAACAGAAAAAATACCAAAATTAGCTGGGCATAGTGGTGCACATCTGTAGTCCCAGCTACTCAGGGAGGCTGAGGCAGGAGAATTGCTTGAACCCAGGAGGCAGAGGTTGCAGTGAGCTCAGATAGCACCACTGCACTTCAGCCTGGGCGACAGGGCAAGATTAAGTCTCAAAAAAAAAAAAAAAAAAAAAAAAAAAAAAAAAAAAAAAAAGAAACCTAGTGGCATGACAGCTTCTTCCATTACTGCATTTTCTTGCCCCCACATCCATTCTCACTGTATTCTTTTCCTTGGCAAATGTACGCCTCGACCTGCTAAAACATCTCGTTTTGTCAACTCTCCATATGCCTAGCAAGTTAGATTCTCAAAGATATTCCATTGACTTTCTGCCTTTCTTAATTGATCAACAGGGTCTGTCAACTGGGTCTTCTTCAGGCCATGTGAAATACACAAAGCTGAACAATTCACTTGGACCACAAACACTAGCAGCTCTGGGAAAACAATTTACCTGATGATAAAAGAGAAAGGTGTCCTGTGGGCTTAGTTAATGCTGAGTGAACAGTCGCCCCAGGATATTCAGTACAATCAAAACTTGTGATTGTTTTTCCCCCAGCTTCTCTTTGCTCTCACGTTCTGTTAGCTTAGCTCTAAAAAGTTACCTGCAGACAAATCTGTAGCTCGAAACAAAACAAACTTCTTCTCGATACCACAGGATACCATATTTATTAGTCTTTATCACTCTGTCCAAACTGACATTCATAAGAAGAATGTCAAATCAGCCCAAAACACAAGCACCTCCCTAATGATGCTGCAAGCTCTTTTCCACCGCACCTCAGAGGAGACAGGCTCAGGGCAGGAGAATTTATAGCCCTGTGACTTATAGGCAGGCATCTGAATGGACATTCCCCTGAAGCAAAATCAGACAGAAAATAATCATTTTCCATTTGCTTTCTCACCTCCTTTCTATTTTGTTAAAGTGGTGTCGTGAGTAAAATACAAAAACTCCATTGAGTTTTGTGCCGTGGCTGAATGTCTCCCTTAGTCAGGATCTTCCAGTTAATTTCTACTTAACTACTACACATTATGGGTTCCTGGAGGTTACTGGCTTGAGTTTTAGGTCAGGGTGCTGATATAGTTACCACAGAACTCTGTTACATCAGAAGTCTACAAGTCACCAATTTTTTTCTTCCTCTTTTTGACATCCACGTGATTTTTTTTTTTTTTTTTTTTTTTTGAGATGCAGTCTTGCTCTGTTGTCCAGGCTGGAGTGTAGTGGCGCAGTCTTGGATCACTGCAAGCTCTGCCTCCCGGGTTCACGCCATTCTTCTGCCTCAGCCTCCCAAGTAGCTAGGACTACAGGCGCCAGCCACCACCCCTGGCTGATTTCTTTGTATTTTTAGTAGCGACGGGATTTCACCATGTTAGCCAGGATGGTCTCGATCTCCTGACCTCATGATCCACCCACCTCGGCCTCCCAAAGTGCTGGGATTACAGGTGTGAGCCACCGAGTCTGGCCGACATCCACGTGATTTTAAAGCAGATCACCATGATCCACCATAGGCTACAGAAAGATGAGGCCTCCAACTCAAATAGTCCTTGCACTGATTTCTCCGTTGAGTATAAAAGGTGCTGACTACAGCAACAGGCAGACAGCACACAGATACATCCCTCCTGAGTTAGGGCCAAAGTTCCAAGGCGAGGTGTAGAGGCCAACTCAGTAGCCTCCTATTTCAACCATATGAAATGTAGATGATAACAAGCCATAAGTACAAGCAAAGTATCTCCAGTGGTCAGAATCTGAAAACATTCAGATGAGGAGCTAAAAGTAATCAGTTATTAGGCAATTGAGAATATACATGTTGATACTACTCCCTTCTTCTACATGTGTTACAATTTATGGAAATATTATCCTCTAAAAGATGTACCCATCTTCAGGTTCCAGATAGGCAACATTATCAGATGCCATCAATACCCCACCACTGTGCCTGGAGGACCTGGGAAATCACTATATGGCTCAGTAGATTTTCTGAGCTTATCTACAAAGCTGCTCTAATCTCCCCTGAATATCAGGGAAGACTCTTGCCAAGCAGCCAAACACTCACTTTAATCATTTTCAGGCAGGAAAAAAAAAGTGTTCTGTATATAAATAAAAAATTTAATTCTTTGAGATGGGGTCTACATACATCTCCATTCCACTTCTCTCCTTTCTTCTCAATACACCTGCAGCTGAGCCAGAACAACCCAATCAACACCTTTAAGTGACTTTTGATCTACTTGAAACAAGTAATCCTATTGAAATGATCTACAACGGTATAGATTTAACCTTAGTCTTAGACCTTTAATTTCTTGTGAATACTATAGGAATGTAAAATAATTCAACTACTTTGGAAAATGGTTCAGTAGCATCTTAGAGAGTTGAATATACACCTGTCATTCTACCTAGTAACCTCATACCTAGATATTTAGGTAAGAGAAATAAAAACATATATACACACAAAAGATGGTATATGCATGCTTATAGTGACTTTATTTATAATGACCAATACCTGGAAACAACCCAAATGTCCTTCAGCTGGTGAATGGGTAAACTGCACAGCCGCACAGCAGAAGACTACTCAGCAGTAAAAAGGAACTAACTACTGATACAACAATGTGGACAGACCTCAAATTCATTATGCTATGTCATAGGAGCTAGACTCAAAAGGCTACATATGATTCCATTTATATGACACCCTGGAAAAGGTAAAACTATAGGGTGAGAAAACAGGTCAGTAGTGGCCAGAGGCTGGAGGTGGTGAAAGGGTTGACTGTAAAAGGGGATGAGAGCACCTAGGGAGTAGGGGAGTGATGGCACTGTTCTATATCTTGATTGTACTAGTAGTTAACAAAACTCTATGCATTTCTAAAAATGTATAGTAGTGTATGCTAAAAAATAATGAATTTTATGGCATGTAAGTTCTATCTCAGTAAACGCAATGAAAAACATAATCTCAGTGTAAAATGTTCAATGTAAGAAAGGCAGACTTCAAAACAACTGATTAACCTCCCACTTACATCAACAAGATCTGCAGGCTTTCTCCCAAGCTTGGTGTATTTAGTCAGGTTTCTCTAGAGGTAAAGAACTAATAAGATATATGTAAATATGAAAGGGAGTTTATTAAGGAGAATTGACTCACATGACCACAAGGTGAAGTCCCATGATAGGCTGTCTGCCAAGTTGAGAAGCAAGGAAGCCAGTGGTGGCCCAGTCTGAGTCCCCAAACCTCAAAAGTAGGGAAGCCAACAGTGCAGCCTTCAGTCTGTGGCCCAAGGCCCAAGAGCTGCTGGTTTGAGTCCAAGAGTCCAAAAGCTGAAGAAACTGGAGTCTGATGTTTGAGGGCAGAAAGCATCCAGCACGGGAGAAAGATGAAGACCGGAAGACTCAGCAAGTCAAGTCCTTCCACATTCTTCTGCCTGCTTTATTCTGGCTGCACTGGCAGCTGATTAGATGGTGCCCACCCAGATTGAGGGTGGGTTTGCCTTTCCCAGTCTACTGACTCAAATGTGAATCTCTTTTGGCAACACCCTCACAGACACACTCAGGAACAATACTTTGCATCCTTCAACCCAATCAAGTTGACACTCAATATTAACCATCACTCTTGGTCTGGTAGCACTCTGGAGACAGCACCCTGTTACTCTTGGACACACAGTTTAAAAAAGCACTAATACATAAATCAATTGAGCCAATGTACCAGCATGCAACTGGATGTTTTCAAGCCTGTTCTTCATGAGGGCTTCTGGCATTCTGACATTAAGGTGCTGTTTACTTTGCAGGTTGTTGCACATGTTCCTATCTTGCTTTTCCTAGAGTTCCAACTGCCTGGGTGCCACTGCTTGCATAATCCTTGGAGTCAAGAAATTATTTCAGACTGATTATTAAAGCCTGCCCTGTGTGTTTTCTATGATGAAGCAAAGTAATCTGTTCTGACTGAACATAATACAGAAAAAAGAGACTTCCCTAATTCTGGGATATTCTCATTGATTCCTTTTACAGATTTATTTTTGGCTGAACAATATTCACATCCTGGGTATTCAAAGATTTTTGTTTAACTTTCATTTGATGTGACCATTATATACTGTCTCCACTTTGAATGTCTGTGACTTGCAACTAGGTTTTATTTTTCCCTGTTTTTCTCCCAGTAAACAAATCAGCCAAACATTTATTAAGAATTCACTAAATGGAAATGAATGCTAAGAGCAGGAAGAATGAGAAACTCAAACCCAGCCTTTTGGCATTCTACTAGACCTACTCAGATAACTAAAATGGAAGGCAATGTGCGATGTGTTATAAATATAGGCATAAATACACTGCTAAGGCAGCAAGAGGGAGAGGAAATTGGAAAAATCTGGGAAGGTGGAATTTAAGCTGCGCCCTTGAAAGATGAATAAGAAGTGAGACTCCAAACATTCCAGGCTTAGGGACTATTTTGCACACTTTTGAATGCAGATTTGTTAAAATCAGTGAACATCAGCTAGCATCCTGGAGCCTGAAAGCCATGAGTATTTGAAAATATTTTTGAATTTCAATGTCTTCAGGTCTCAGGTCTCTCCATTTCTCCACGAGCCCCACTGCACCTCTAAAGTTATAGAGGAAAGAGCAGGAGAGGGGAGGTGATAATAAATAGCTCCAAATGTCGCAGCACAGTCAAGATGCATGGAGAACAGAACCAGTTATCTGATTTGGCAATTAAGGAATCATTAAGCAGCTTTGATAGGAAAAATGTTAGTAGATAGTGGGCAAGAGATCCAGATGCAAATATGTTGGTGAGTCACTCGCACTTGCTGTAGCTTCACATATTTAGTCTCCCACTTTGTGTTGTCCATTAAAGCATTTCAGCTGGGTCCCTGGTTTAAATGTATTGCTTGTGGGCAATGATAGGGTTAGGAAGAGTTGACTGCAAGGAAGGAAAAAAAAAAAAAAAGAAAAAAAGAAAAAGAAAGGGAGAAGGCACACTGGTGGCAGGCTTTAAGAGGGGTTGCAGCTCTTCTCCAGTGGGGATATGGATCTAGGATCTTTAATCCCCTTGAGGAGTGGTATTAGCAAAAAGCACTAATAAGGAACGCAGGAGAACTGTCAGTGTAATATTATCATTACCAAGAAAACTGGAAAACACCTAAATGTTCATCAACAGGGAACTGATTAAATCAATAATTGATTATTTATATAATGGGGTACAACAACGCAAGTAAGAAAAAAAATAAGTGTGAAGAGAAAGAAAGATCTCTAGGATAAATTATTTAAAAATCAGAGTGCAGAAGAGTATATGTAATAGGCTCTCATTTATGTTCGCATATATATACAAACTTCTAGGAGGGTGCGTACAAACTGTTAACATTTGTTATATCCGGGGAGTGAAAAATGAGGATAAGAGAAAGCAAAAATTTTACTTTTGAATTTATACCCTTAACAAATAGTTAAAAGCAACTCATATGATGATGACGATGAGTAAGCATTAAAGAATACTTACAGTACTTCCCAGGGCTGACCTGAAATTTAGTATGAGGACTAGCAACTACTGTTGTAAAAGGACCAATAGATACCAGATGTTAAATTTAGCAACTATTAAAACATTTAATTTATTAAGCGGTTACTGAGTAGGTTATTATCCAATCCTTAAGCAGCTGACAACAGAGTACAATGGACAAGTTAATACAAAGAGAACAGTAACAGACATGATGTGAATGCATGGGAAAGCCAGGCAGTCAAAGGAGACTTCCTGGTGGAGGCGGGGATTAGGGTTTGGATGGGTGAAGAAAACACAGAAAGAGCAACAGAATGAGAAGACAAGAAAAAACATGGTGGGCTTTTCAACAGACATGGAAGGGAAGTCAATTTGGTGAGGACTTGTCTCAAAAGGGATGGCAGAATGCTGCCTGAGGGAGGCTGGACCCCCCTACCAGGGAGAACTTCCTCTCTAATCAACAGGCTTTCGATCTCTCCCTATCACTGATACCCCAAGGTAGAAAGGACTGGGTCCTCAGGGCAGTCTGTCCTGTAGATTCAGATCCTGTTTCGAATAGAAACAGTAGAATCATCTATTCAGTTATTTTTCTACATTCTAGTTTATTCAAAATGACTGCATACTTAATTTTTTTGATAAGGTTATGTTTTTTTTTGCCAATCTCTTTCCCCCTTAAAATTACATTAGATAAACAATAATTCTCATTGTCCATTTGGTATACCTGGTCAATCTAGGCTTGCCTGCTACCACTATTGGGGAATTAGCCATTTGAGCTATAGTATTAATATAGCAAAGAAACACAGCCAGTTGTTTTGGAGAATGACCATATTAAGCCCATTGATTGTTTATCACTAGAAAGAAAATAATGAAGCACTTTTATTACAGAAGTCCATTGGAGGCTATAGGCAGTCTAAGAATAACTGAGGAAATATTAAGAGAAAAAAGAGAATATTACCCTATCACTAAAAACTCTCCTGCCTGGAATCATAAAACAATCTGTTCAATGGCAGGAAATAATATATCTCACAACATGGGAAATTTTGGGTCTTGGAGAAATTTTATCTTTTATTTTGTCACAAGTAAATCAGAAAACTCCATGTGCAAAGGGAAGAGAGGATTATGAAAATACAAAGGCAGTGTCCAAGTGGCCCATGTGGCAGTCTGTGAGCTGTACAACCAGGAATCAGCCAGGCCCATCTGCTGATCAGTAAACAGAAAGTGCTGACTTATGGTGGACCAGAATTCTGCTCTAGTAGCTAAGAATAAACACCAAGTTCTTGGTCCCTTTTCAAAGCACTCATTGGCTTTCTTCAAGTTGGAGAATATGCTCCGGTTTGGATCAAGAGTGAAACTGGAGAAGCTACACAAGATGGGTATTTGGCCTCTCACCAACATGCTTGTTCCTTGACTTGGCTCTCGGCAAACCCCATGCAAACATTCAGCATTTCACGGCTGAGGCCACACACAGAAGCCATCAGGTGGAGATGGCTGCAAATGTACTTTCTCACAGTCATGCTGGGGAGAACGGGGAAGGAGGTGGGGTAAGGGAAGGTCAGGAACAGGGTGAGAAGGAGGCCACCTCATGAATGCTTTAAAATCCATCCCAGGAGAAGGACAGCCCACAGATGTTTCTGTGGCTACCAACCTGAGAAAAGTCATCTTTTAAACAACAGAAATCTCACTCATTTCCCTGTCCCACTCTTTCCCTGTCAATCCCCAGGACATGCCACAATAAGTTGAGAAGCTGTAAAGATCTGTGGTAAAAAGAAAAAGCTCCAAAATATCTGTGGATGTCACCTAAAGAAGCCCTGAAGTCACGGACCAAAGTAAAAAACTGTGACTAAGAATTGGAAAAAATATTACTACATGCCACAAGACATTAGGAAGAAAGTGCCAAAAATCCAGAGAGGCTCCCAGAAAGTTCCCTCTCAGCAACCCCTCTCAAGGAGAACCAGCTTATTGTACTTTACACATAATTGCTTTTCAGGTCTGCCTCCCAAATAATTCCTTGGTGAATACCTAAGTCAGCAAAACAACAGGAATTTTTATATTGATCCTATAATACTGGCAGGTTGGTGAGCTGTAGGGCTCAGTCGGGGCAAACACATAAAAAATTGCCAACCTGCATAAGTTTTTATCTAATGTAGATGATGTAGAAAATGTGTTAATTTTCTTCCTTTTTCCAGATGGCAGACTTTTTTTTCTTATACAATACCCATTTGTATGGCAATTATGCCCAGACCAGCTTTCAGTGAGTCCATTAGAGCCAGCCAGTCTAGCACAACTTCCTGCACAGCCTGTCCCTTGGGGACATGGATTCTGTTTACAGGGCAAAGTCCTGGATGGCTTGACCCAGCTCCCGTTCCTCCAGGCTCTAGACTTCATTGTTGTTCTCTCAGGCTACTCTCTCCCTGACCTTCAGATTTGACCCTCGTTGTTCTATTTCTAGGCATAAATTTACCTTCCCTCCATTACAGCTTCACCAGTCAATCCAGTTGCATTGCAGTAATGTCTCTCAGCTGACTTGGTCGCTGGTATTCTGGCATCTGGCCACTTCAGGGGGGCAGAGAGATACATTTTCAAAACATGCTATTTGTTACCAGATGGTCAACTCTGCTACCAATCAAATACACATCATTTATTTGTTCAACAAACAATGAACACTGATTATTATAAGATTGTTAGTGCTGAAGATACATCAAATAAGATACTGTCATCCTCAGAGCACTCAGCCATTACTAATGTACCACATTGGATAGAAATCAGCTACCCCATTGAATCCATATTATGGAATCAAAGCAAAATCATACTAATACTTCAGAGTCATTCTAAACTTTATAGCTTTCCAGTAGCTTTTCCATTAGTGAGACTCTGACTTAAGATTATTAATATTAGAATATATATTATATAGAATATATATTATTCTATAAAGTACATTAGAATATATATAATTAATATTAGAATATATATTATATAGAATATATATTATTCTATAAAGTATATTATACTAATGATCTTAAGTCAGAGTCTCACTAGGGGATTGAAAGAGATCCTTCATATCATTTAACCAACCTTTGTTTGCTATCTCTAGCCCCCTCCCTTTTAGCATACCTCCCTCCTAATCAACCTCCCTCTCCCTGTAGTCTCAATAAAAATCTTTTGGAAACATGTTTCTCAGAACTTTTTGAAAAAAAAAAAATGCCTGTTCTCATGCTCTGCCTCTTGATGCTAGAAGACATAGAATTTTAAGGCACAAAGTGATATGACAGATCAGATCTATGTGGACAGTTCAATGGGCCTAGCGTGGCTAAGTTATTTGGTCACTGGGTTAGATGGCAGCAGAGCCAAGGGGGCTCAAGGTCCCTCTATGATCCCTTATATCCCCAGATAAACCCAACAGTACCAAGTCACCCAATGGAAGGAGTAACAAGTAGGACCAGGGAGAACCAGATACTGCTGAAACAATCTTCACTCCATAGACTCACTAAAGCTAGCAAAGAACACCTGATAACCCATCCAGCTTTACATTATCAACATGGCAGAATGAAAGGAATTGCAACCACCTTTGAGCAAAGGTAGTGATCATTCATGACTCTTGAGTTTGCCCTTTTAAAAAGTTCTAGGGCTGGGTGTGGTGGCTCACGCCTGTAACCCCAGCACTTTGGGAGGTTGAGGTGGGCAGATCATGAGGTCAGAAGTTTGAGACCAGTCTGGTCAACATGGTGAGACTCCATCTCTACTAAAAATACAAAAATTAGCCAGGCGTGGTGATGCATGTCTGTAGTCCCTGCTACTCGGGAGGCTGAGGCAGGAGGATTTCTTGAACCTGGGAGGCTGAGGTTGCAGTGAGCTGAGATTGTGCCACTGCAATCCAGCCTGGGTGACAGAGCGAGACTTTGTCTTCAAAAAAAAAAAAAAGGTTCTAGTGGTAGAACTACAGAAGATTTCCAATGCCATTTGACAAGGAAGGTAGGAATTTTGTAATTCAGTCTTACTCTTGCCATCTTATAATAATGGGTCAGAAAGATTCTTATTTTGTTCAAATATCTTAGTCTAAAGCTTCTGATCTAAATTCTATATGGAACGGAACTTTACTGTCATCTGTAAAACGATACAACATAACATGGTCAATACATAATTCTTGATTCAAACTACAAAACCTGCCTCTCCCCCATGGTACCAGTGTGCACTCAGTTGCTCAGGCCAAAAATTCAGGAGTCATATTTGCTTCCTTTCCATTCCTCACCCCATAAGTGCAATTTATTATCAAGTCCTGTTTTACTGCCACCTTGAAATCATATACTTCTTTGCCTCTCCACTGTTACCCTACCTAAGCCATCATCAGATCTTCCCTGAATTACTGTGGTAACCTCCTAATTGGTTGCCTTGCTTCCACTTTTGTCCCTGTACAATCTATTCTCCACATAGCAGCCAGTGATCAGGGCTCCCAAATGATGCAAGTAAGTCACAGTGAATTTGGTCCTTGCCAATAAGTCCTTGAGTGCTGGGTAGTGATACAACATGCAGGAGGATGAGGAATAATTTGGATTTGTAGTGTCAGTGATCTCACGGCATCACTACACTCTGAAAAGGCAAGCATGAATTACTTTATAGAAGACTCAAGGAAGACAGCTGTAATCATTTGGATGCATGCCACTTAGAACACTACAGAATGGACACTACACATAGTGACACATTCTGGAGGATATGGAATGAGAAACAGAGTAAGACCAAGGATGGATTGAGTAGACTTAGTGAAGAATGACATGGCGCAAAAGGATTTAAAGAATGAAGCTGGTAAACCAACAATATCCAGCCACCAGGAAGACATTAGCCCTATCGCGAGTGATGAAACCAGTTAAGAATTCCAGCCAAATGGCAAGGCCTTGAAGGGAAAAGATCTCATATTATCTCAGGCCTGACACCATTTGTCTGGTGATTATCAGAACACTAAGCAGTAGAGATGAGGGTTTTTTAAAAAATGTTTATTAGTTTTCAAGTTCCTTTCCTACCACTTGTTTTAAGTCTGGCTTATATATAACCAGCATAGTTTTGTGACTGTGAAAGATGTACCAGCCTGTCACTATTCTTGGTGACTCCTTCATTGAAAAAAAACTGATGTCTGTTGTATTTGGATGGACAGAGAAACTTACACATATAAAATATCTACAAGGAAGGGATGGGCATAGAGATGGAAAGCAATTTCACCAGCCCAAAACTGGAGTAAACAGTTACTATGGTTACTTAGGGTTGGTTTGTTTTCTACACTGATTTAAAAATGCTTAGTTATGTTAGCATTCCAGTGCTGCATTGGCACTAAGATCACCACATCAGAGGAAAAACTGTCAACAAGCCATTTTCCAGAGTTGGGACAACTTTGTCCTCTGGTGAAACATCACTGCAGAACTCTCAGAAGGTGGCTGGCCATTAGCATCCCTTTGACCTGTTTAACGTACCCAGATTCCAACCTTCTTGGAACATTTTTCAGGTCGGGTGAGCCCCCTTTCTACGAACACAGCTCCTTTCATAAATCAGACAAAATTGAGGGGTTAAGACTAAATGAATTTCTACTGGGCCAAAGCTTAGCTGTTACTACAATGGTGTACGCTGGCAGGAAACTGCCTGGAGGGAGCAATCGATAACCAGAGTGGAGAGGACAGCAAAGCAACAATCACAAGTCCCAGTGGACTGAGCAACCGGGGGACAGAGATTCTGTCTTATTTATTTCCTTAGCCCCAGATCCTAGCAGGTGCCCAGCATTCACAAAACGCTTGTTGAACTGACAGTTGTAAGAGAGAAGAAAGGGAAAAAAAAAAAAAAAAAAAAAAAGCCCAGAGGTGGAAGCTTGATAAGTGGGGTGTGAGACTAGAAAAATAAAGCTTATAGGGTATTAGAAGAGTAAACAAACCTGGTAGCTGTGGAGTGAAGATGAAAATTTACAAAAAATGGATAGAGAATTACGTGTCATGAGAGGATCCCACAAAAACATTACATTTGTCATACACAGGTGTGCACAAATGTAATGTGGACACATTTGCACACACATGTGCACACAAACATGGCATATACTAATGGGGAACTAGAACTTGACAGAAGAATGAAGGGTGGAGGGTTCTGGGAGGGGCCCTGTTGGCTTTGGCCCCTGCCTGCAGCATGGGGAGTGGCTGAGGGAGGCTGGGGGTAGCCAGCGAGGGCAGACACCAGCTGCAGGTGGCACACAGGGTGGAGGCATGTCCTGGGCAAGGCAGCTCCAGACACCCATCTGTATGGTTGTTTCTTTGTTCCACAGGAACAAATGAGCCCTTTCACAAATTCCAAAGGAGAGCCTGTCTAGTCCTATTTCCTAATAGAAACCAAAATTTACCTGACAATTCACCTTGTTTTTATTATCTATATATAGAAATGATCTGCTCCCTATAAATAGGCTGCAAAATGGGGCTGTGCCTTTTGCAAACATTAAAGTGGAAATGGCCCTGACACAGATCAATAATGCTTGCCCATTTCCGTGTGCTGCTCTGTTTATTTTTAGCCCTTATGCAGAGCCTGATATTTGTAGGAAAAAACTCTGTATCACCTTCAGGAATATTACCAATTAATGATGAAGGCAGAAATGGAATTTAAATTTACTTCATTCCTATCATTTCTTTTTTAATAGAAATAAATTCAGACTTGGCAAGAATTTGTTCTGCTACCTCATTACATAGGTTCAGGCCTTTGGGGAAGGAGATCATGAAGCTTATGAAATTCCATACCCCCTTTATTATTCCCTGTTTTCTTCTATTTGCCAATTTAGCTAAGAGTTCAGGTCTTTATCCCATGGGCAAAGAAGTACATGTAAATGCACATAAACTCAAAGAGAGAACTTTGCTCAGACATAGGAAGGAGTATGACCCCTCTCTCAACTTCCTTTTCATGCACATCATCACTTAGTACAGGAAGGAAACAGCTGCAAAACCCCAGCGAAGAGTGCCTTCATTGGTGCTCTTTGGCAATATAAAAGGCATATTAGAAAAAGCACTAGGCACAAAAGCAAGTAACTGAGACCCAATTTACTACACGAGTTGTCTTACCATCTCTGTTTTTCCCTTGGAGTCTAGCACAATTCCCTCACACAGCTGGTGTCAGCTGATGCTGGAGTTAGAAAAAAAAAAAAAGTTTTTCCTAAACACAAATCATATTGTGATTATTTGTTGAATACTAAAGTTCCCAGTGGACTTGTAAACTCCTTGAAAGTCCAGAAAAGAGTTCCATCCTCATGTTTGCATCCTCAGTAACTAGACCAAAGCCTGGAATGACATACATGCTCAGAAAGTTTTTTTTTTTTTTTTTTTTTTTTAGATGGAATCTCACTCTGTCACTTAGGCTGGAATACAGTGGCGCGATCTCAGCTCACTCCAACCTCCACCACCCGGGTTCAAGCAATTCTCCTGCCTCAGCCTCCGAGTAGCTGGGATTACAGGCACCTGCCTCCACGTCTGGCTAATTTTTATATTTTTAGTAGAGACAGTGTTTCACCATGTTGGCCAGGCTGGTCTTGAACTCCTGGCCTCAAGTGATCCACCCGCCTTGACCTCCCAAAGTGCTGGGATTAGAGGTGTGAGCCAACGCACCCGGCCAGGAAGTCCTGATCGAAAGATCAGATTATGTTACCACATGACCCTGGGTAAGTCACACAACTCCTTAGGGCATTCACATCCTCATCCAGGGGGTTTTACCTGAGTCCATAACAACAGCCATCAATAGGCATGTGACTGTCCTGAAATTCTGGGCACAATTTTATTTGGCAGAATGTGTGCATCATTTTTTTCCGAGAAGTGAGTATATATCTTTTATTGTCTCAAAGGGGTCTGTGACTGTCCCTGTCCCAAAAAGTTTAAAAATCTTTAGCCTAGAGTAGAAATCTTCAAAACTGTTAGATCATGAATCCCAACACTAAAAAGCTTTTAAGTATGCATGTCATGTTCATGCACTAGATATGTATATATGTACTATAAACAAACATTGACATTACAAAAGCATGAAATAAATATAAAATAAACCATACTTTAACAGATTTTTGGCCAGGCGTGGTGGCACATGCCTGTAATCCCACCACTTTGGGAGGCCGAGGCGGGCAGATCACTTAAGGTCAGGAGTTTGAGAGCAGCCTGGTCAACATGGTGAAACCCCATCTCTACTAAGAAATACAAAAATTAGCTAGGCATGGTGGCATGCACTTGTAATCCCAGCTACCAGCTACTCGGGATGTTGAGGCATGAGAATCACTTGAACCCAGGAGGTGGAGGTTGCGGTGAGCTGAGATTGCGCCACTGGACTCCAGCCTGGGAGACACAGTGAGGCTCTGTCTAAAAAAAAAAAAAGAATGTGCTTCATTATGTTTAAAAATCTAGCTTTATTTGTGATATGTTAATTTTGAAGTCTAGTTCTAAGTTCAATTTATTTTACATAGCTGAGTTTTAAGGGCTGTCATTGTTTTAGGCCATAAATTCAAACACACTGTAAACATTTACAAACACTTTTTCACAACGTTCTCTTTAAAATCGTTGTTATTTTCTTTCTTATTCTTAAAATGACACCTTTATCTTGAAAGAAAAAATTCATTACATTTAGTTTTTTAAAAAATGAGTGCTAGGTAGCATACTACTGAAATTGCTAATCACAGAAGTAGTTAACGAAATATGAAATACTTTCCTTTTCATAAAGAGAAAGATGAATATAACTAACTGTAAGCTTGACAATTCTTCATTAAGTATTTTTCAACAAGATAACCAACAAACTTCTGTGAGTTACAAAAGACTTTCATGGTCCTTTCACAATTTACTACATAGTATTATATGGCTTCTGCTGTACAAGATATTAACAGTTTGTTTTTATAAAATTAACATTAGTAACGTCCTGCAGCCTTTTGTGTACTTCTGGTTTTAACATCCTGGCTGCACTAGCTTGCTTATGAATGATGCAGTGAATGAATTTATGTTTTGTAACATTACCCTGGAATCCTTCTCAAGGAAACAGCTGCTTCTTAAGAGAAAACTACTTCGTTTTTAAAAAATTTTTCATAAAGATTGTGAACAGATCTCTGGTGGTGGCTCACCAAAAAGCTCTTAGTATATTTCATCAGTGAAACAAAGTAACAAGCAAGACAGATCTAACATCTTCCAAACATAAAACAAGCCTTTTGTCTCCATGTTTTGATCTAATATAATACTTGTTTCTTCAACAAGATTTTGGCAACATTTTCTATAATTCCTCCAACAGCATTTTTCTGACAAAGAAACTCATTTTACATAGATGTTATTTCAACATATTATCTTGTCTTGCTTTAGGAGGAAGAACAAGTGTTTCCTAAAGATACGTGGATTTTTTTTAACTTGCATACAAGTAAAAAAAAAAAACTTAAAAGGTTTAAAAATACATATTTAGTAAAGTTTTATAAAGATTCTTATGTAAATTTAAACATTGATGAAAAAGTATAGAAGTTATTCTTCATGTTTTTCTAATCATGGTATCTTCATATTATTAGGAAATTTCTCAAGGCCAAGTATACACTTCATTCCAATATATCCTTAATGATAGTAGGTATAAATCTGTATTTCAATTAGTTATCTCTACAGTTTTGAGATCTGGCTAACTTATAAGATCTGATTGGATTGTTGTTGTTTTTAATTCCTCATTTGGCTAACAAAGAGCTTATTTTATGATAAAGTAGCAACTCCATTTTCATATTGTTCATTTGTGCTAGCTTGCACAAATAGTGATGACATCTTCAATCATGCTTTGTTTTTGTTTTTATTCTACTTTTGTCAGCATTCTTTTTAAGCTACTTGACCTTTTTGTAGCTGAGGGCTAGAATATTTAAAACTAATCAATATTCTGCAAATCAACATTTAAGTGGACACACATAAATACATGCAACATGCTACAGACATGAGGGAATCACAATTGAGCTTGGCATGCTGAGGAAAACCTAGTCCTCCTTCAGAACACATCATGTATCAACACATGGCCTTCTAGTCTAAAGAACAGAAGAGGTGCAAATGTCAATCCATGTATTTAATATTAGTAATTTTTTAAAAAAATTCTTTGGGTATTAAAAAAAATGCATTGAAGTTCTAGTATTTTCTTCCCATACCCCAATGGTTTATCTTGCAAACTCCACTCTGGAAACCTTGGTCTAGATAATCTCTAGTGACGTTTCCAACTGAAAATGAAAAATTAATGAATGTTCTGCTAGAAGGACACTGGCCCTCATTGTTTGATTGTTCAAAGAACTCCTGGATAATCCCCAAATTCCTATTTCTTTCCTAGTGGCTCCAGAGAAACCCTCCAACCAAAAGTTCACTGAGAGACGAATCAAGTGAGGTTACTGGGGTGAGTTTTCTCTTGCAGTCACTTAGAAGAGAGTCTGGGTGAATCCACTCAGAGTTGGGAGAAGAACTGGGTAATGTCAATAAGTCTGTCTCAGAACAAAATTATTCAGCACACAAAAATTGCATTTGGCCTTAACAGCTGCAAGTGGGAGGGATACGACGGGGTCATGTGTTTTCATAGTTGTTGTTCTGGACAGCTCTATTTTGTGTGGGAAGAAGAAATAAACTGTGTTCTATTATGTGGAAAGTAGAAGTTTTCTAAATTTAGAGTCTTTATCACCTGGATTATTTGCTTTGAACATAGTTCCCTGAGGGGCAGGAGCTCAGGAAGTCCAGTGTGTACCACTGCAGTCAGTGGTAACTAAGTCATATGGCAGGCAACGGGCCAGACAACCTGGTCCAGTGAGCAAACCCTATTTTAAGAGTCTGAAAGGACAGTCACAAACATTTAGGAGACGTTATTTCTTTAAAAAATTAATTAATTAATTAATTAAATTTAACCTTGCAGCTTCAGCTTAAAGGATGAGAGAGGAGGCATTATTTTTATAGCAGCAGGATCTGGTTACCTATAAGCAAAATCTTTTTAAGGTACTAAGTTACAATAACACAGGTAGGATTTCAAATAAGAGAAGACAAGACCAAAAGATGATCTCCAGAATCTGTCCAAATTTCCTCCACGCAAACTGCTTCTCTCCTGTTCTTATAAGGAATTCCCTGAGATTCCAAAGCCCAATTCCTTTCAGGGGTTAAGCATTCTCGTAACCAGAATCCTTTCCAAAAGCAAGGATAATAAACCCTTGGGAAATTAAATTGATTGCCTATGTCTATGTTTGAGAAAATGTAGGTGTACAGAATATAGATGTCATTCAGTATTTATTTCTTCAGAAAAAAGTTTTGTTGACAAAAACAAGAAAAAATATCCAATCTGGGTTGTTTTTCTGTATGTTAGAGATTCTGCCCATATTCTCTATTATCAGAGAGAACTAAAGATAATAAGGGATTATTTGTGTCTCATTTAAAGTTATAATGCCCTTTCCACTTGTCCTTTTCAAAAATGAGAAATGGCTCTTATAAATGACATTTTTATTTGTGCTACTTCTTTACACACAGGTTTATAAGCACCTGTATTGTACTTCTTATATAAAGGGACAGAGTTAACTGTGTGAATCCCAACTGGGTTCCTGCTACATGTTTGCATATGGGATTTCCCCTCTTTATTTTTCCATGAAACTGGATTCTCCACACCCTACCAACCCCAACCGGTCAACACTTTGCCCCCCAAAATCTTGTTTCTTCTTGTATTAAAATATGAAACCTATCGGTGACTTTAACTTAGAGTTTGTGATCAGACACATTTAGTTGGTCTCTTCCATGCAACACAGGTAAAAGAAACAGCCAAAATTGCAACTTAGGCAGCCAACTAGTAACCTGGTGAGTATTACCCTTACAATGAAAAGTTACCAACTGGATGCCAACTTTACATTTCCCTACCTACAAGAAGGAATAATAAACAAACAGACTTGAAAGATGAATAGAAGCATATAGTGTTAACAGTGGAACAAGTCCATACAAATGATCCAGTTTTCTGTTCCTTTCTCAGAAGAGGAACCTGGTGACTCCTGGTGACTTTCTATATCCATCTCCAGTCAGAGACAGAGCCTGGACCACTCAGGGTTCTGAGTGGGGTTGAAGCAAAATGGAAAACCTGGCCATTCGGTCATTTACACTGACTTCATAGAGAAATCTTTGAAGGTCCAAGAACTCTTCAGTAACTAAAATTAGGTAACTGATTTCATAAGGTGGTAAGGGGTTACACAAGGCACATAAAGGTTTAGATATTTATTAGTTATTCATACATTTAGGAAACTAGAAAGGACAACCAAAATCAACATGTTTCATTTCAAAGCAAAAAAGTATTTTGTACACTCCTAGATATTTTCCAGCAAGTTTCCACTAACCTCTGTCAACTCACATTCCCTGACAGAAGCTAGAAAATGAGCTAACCCTATATAGCCCACAACCAGCTCACTTTTGTGAGGGTCGAGAACCAGGCCACAGTGGCACATCCAGGTCCAACTGTCACATCTTTTGCATTTTCTCCAATCGGAAGCCAACAAGCCTCTTACTGCCAACAACCTCCAGAATGTTCATTCTGGAGGAATGTCTGTGAGAGCCGAGCTTCCAATCCCTTTCCCAACACACTATCCCTGGATTAAGCAGGAAAATCTAGGCTCTGTATTTAAGCTGGAGATGGAATAAAGACTAAAAATACTGTCAAAATACTTTTTCCACTGAGGAATATTATTCAGCCTTAAAAAGGAAGGAAATTCTGACATACACTACAATATGAGTAAACCTTCAGGACATTATACCAACTGTAATGTCGGCTACAAAAGACAAATACTGTATGATTCCACCAAAATGAGGTAGAGTAGTCAAAATCACAGAGACAACAAGAGAATGGCGGTTGCCAGGAGCTTGGGGAAGGGAGTTTTGTAAGAGGAAAAGAGTTCTGTTGATGGATGGTGGTGATGGTTGTACAATATTATGAATGTATTTACTACCACTGAACTGTACACTTAAAAATGATTTAAGATGTTAAATTTTATGTTATGCAAATTTTACTACACAAAAATAATATAAATTATAAAAAATACTTTTTCCATGGAGCCTTCATACTACTCACTTCCTCTCTTAAAAGTGATAACCTGCATGAAATAATCCTAGTTCAAAATAGAATGTTTTAATCTGCATTAAAGACTTTTGAAAATGTGAGCCTAGGAAGATCTCTGAGATTTAAGCAATGAAACTATCTACTCAGTATACTGAGTCCATAAGCCAGGGTACTTCTGTGAAGGACTCTATGCTGGAAGTGAATGAATAAGGCTCTGATGACTGATCCAAATGCAATCATCGCGGCATGCCTCTATCTACTCATCCAAATAACCTCAAGCTCTTTGGGCATGTGTTCAACTGCTCAATCTAGCATGAGGGGATGGCTATGCTCACAATCCAAGGCTCTATTTTGGTCTGGGCCCAAAAAATGAGGTATTGTCTCTCATTTGGGTATGCAGCAGAGCACTGCTTTTTATCCCTAGTCTATTGCTTAAAAACTAGACTATGCATGTATGTTTAAAAAATTAGGTATCTTCTGTGGTAAAAATTCCTACATATAAACAACACATCTTCCTCATGTTGCCTGGAAAGAAAAGGAAAAGGAAACTGATTCCCTAAAAGTGTAGTTTTCCCCCCATTCCTATATTATCACATCTTCAAATACAGAGATAAATCGGATTTTAAGGTAATTCATTTTTAACTGGTTGGTTATTCCTTGTTAACAATTTCAAACACCAGGTGAATCTATAGTTATGACTGTATATAGTTGATTACTGCTTCCCATGGACACTTTTAGAATGTAAAAGCTGCCATTTTAATTGGCATTCGGAGGTCTGCCAATGTGCAAACCCAAGCAGCTCAATTATTTTGCCCAACTGGGAGAGTGAGTTATCTAGAAACAAATGGAATGGTAGATTAAAAGGTTGTCCTGGCTAATATTTTCCAGTTGGCCTACAGTTAGTTCAGCCCTGTTGAGTCCTTCCACTTCTTTGGACAACCAATGCAGCAAGCATGGTGAGACATAGTGCTTGGGCCTCTAATCTTAGCTGTGACATTTCCTGTCTCATGTTCTACCATCAATAGTGACCCACTTGCTATACCATGTGATTTTCCAACTGGGGCTTTTGATGCTCACACATGGGAAACACAATTATTTTTATATTTAGCACAAAATGTAGCCATGAAATGTTTCAAATGATTTCCAGTTCAAGATATCCACACTAATCTTATTTTGTGGTAAACCTTTTTTTGCTCTGTCATTTAGAAACATTATAATAGTTATGAACCATTAAAACAAAGCTTTCACCTTTTTAAAAAAGTAACCTGTGAAAATGCCACATTATGTCAGTATCTAGTAAACAGAAAACTAACCAGCAAAAAGTGAAAGAATCATGTCCTAGTTACTTATCTTGTTTGAAGAACTGGCTACAAATGACCTTTGTTGAAAGTGATAAGAAACAATACTTCTAGTATCACTGAGGTTTGAAATCATTAGAGAAGTGAAAATAACTTATTAATAATGATAAAAAAAGAGTAGATAAAAACTAATACTCAGAGATGGAACAGAAATGTACAAAAAGACAGAGACCCAGGATATGTTAGGTAAAACTATGGGCAAAAACTAAAAGCTCACTGAAAAACAGTGCACAATAAGATTGCAAATACCTAGCAAGAAAGCTTTACAACACAACAAAATATGCCTGAGGGCACCTCAGTAAAGCTGGTTTATTAGGCAAAGTAAAATTTTCATTCATAGTTTTCGAAATTAAGAAGAAGGCAATCCGTGCAAATTTATGTGTGTGTGTAACACAGCAAATGACTGTTCAAATTTTTAAGTCTTTTCTTGTTAGACTTAATTTACAACCTTAAAGAAATGAATAGAGTCCAACACTCTCATAAAGAATAACTCATTCGATGTCACTTGTGAAAAAGCAAATACCCAACACTCAACTGAATCTCCAAAACAGATGTCAGGAGTCTGCAATACACCTATTTAAGTGAATTTTCAAAACTCTGTGGCTATACCAACTAGAAAGCAATTGCTTTCTAGTTGAAGTGAATCATAATGGACCTTTCAAATCACAGTGTTCACACATGGAAAAGCACATGTTCCACTTTGCCTCTGCCAAAGAAGCTTCACAGCCATCCCCCGAAATACTTGAGAAATATTCCAGCAATGTGTGTGTATCCATTATGGACTCTTTCTCACTGCTACTGCTTTTGCTATACATTTTGTTATAACCTCATGCTATTTTTCACCCACATAGCTTAGAAAGCAACAACAACAACAACAACAACAACAAAGTAATTCAAAAGAAAGGAAAAGAAAAGCTTCTGTTAAGCCAGGGCTAAATTTACTGTATATGAAAACTGCTGTCAAAGGCAGGCTCTCAAGAGCTTACACAGACCATGTACCCATTTAACTTAATAATGATACGTTGACCCAGCCTTTTAATTACTGGTCTCATTTTCACCTGGATCCTGATGAGTTCTCACAATTATACACCCAAATCTATCCAGGTTATTAAGTGAGGAGGAAAGGGAATCCTTGCCAGGATCCGTAAGAAGGAAATACGATGCAGACAACACCATAACATCCTCTTCCTTTCTTTTTCTGACTTGTCTCTGATGCATAACATAAACACAATCTGGATGAATTAGATTAAAAATTACTCTCACATAGAGACCAATGTAACAGAACAGAAAACCCAGAAATTAATTAATTCATGTATATAAGGTCAACTGATTTTTGACAAAGGTGCCAACAACATCCACTGGGGAAAAAACAGTTTCTTCAATAAATGGTGCTAAAAGAAATGGATATCCATATGCAGAAGAATGAAACTAGATCCTATCTTTCCCCCTATACAAAAATCAACTCAAAATGGATTAAAGGCCTAATTGTAAGACCTGAAGCTACAAAACAACTGGAAGAAAACATAGAGGAAATGCTTCAGGACATTGGTCTGAGAAAAGATTTTATGACTAAGAACTCAAAAACACAGGCAACTAATGCAAAAATAAGTAAATGGGATTACATAAAACTAAAATTCCTCTGCACAGCAAAGAAAAAAAACTGAGTGAACCAATAACCTGAAGAGTAGAATATTTGCAAACTATTCATCTAATAAGGGATTAATATCCAGAATATACAGAGAACTCCAACAACTCAATAGCAAAAAACCAAATAATCCAATTTAAAAATGAGCCAACAGGTATATGGAAAAATGTTCAGCGTCGCTAATAGAGAAATGCAAATAAAAACCACAATGAGATAACTCACCCCAGATAGGATGGCTACTATCAAAAAGACAATCTTATACACTGCTGGTGGGAATGTAAACTAGTACAGCCATTATTGAGAGCAGTATAGAGATTCCTCAAAAAACTAAAAACAGAACTACCATATGATCCAGCAATCCCACAACTGGGAATTTATCCAAAGGAAAGGAAGTTAATATACTGAGGAGATATCTGCAGCCCCATGTTTATTACAGCACTATTCACAATAGCCAAAATATGGAATCAACCTAAGTGTCCATCAATGGATGAATGGATTAAAAAATGTGGTATATATACACAATGGAATACTATCCAGCCATAAAAAAGAACGAAATTTTGTCATTTTACAGCAACATGAATGGAAATGGAGGACATTATGTTAAGTAAAATAAGCCAGGAACAGAAAGCTAAACACCATATGTTCTCACTCATAAGCAGAAACTAAAAAAGTTGATCTCACAGAAGTAAAAAGCAGAACAGCAATTGCTAGAGGTTAGAAAGGGTAGGAGGAAGTTGGGGATAGGGAGAAATTGCTTAAAGGATATAAAATTCCAGCTATGTAGGAGGAACAAGTTCCAGTTTTATAGCACTGTAGTGTTTTATAGCACTGTAGAATGACTATAGTTAACAATGATATATTATATACTTTCAGATAGCTAGAAAAGATATATTAAATGTTCCCAACACAAAGAAATGATAAATGTTTGAAATGATAGATATGATAATTACCCCGATCTGATAACTACACTGAAACATCACTACATACCCCATAAATATGTACAATTATATGTTAAAAATAAATAAATTTGAGAAATTACTTTCAAATACAAATGTATTTTACTCACCATAAAATTCAGATATGTTTTTGAAAATATGATATGGGAAGTTTAGCTCAGAAGTATATTTCATAGTAAGCTACTCTAACAAGTTTTTCTGTAGAGGGAACACCAGAGGACTAGAAAACAATGTCAAGTAGGTTTAGACTGACACCATGTGCAGAGACAACAGAGCTTTTGAGATCAGCTGGGGAAAGGTCGAGGGAAGATGAGCAGGGAGGAGGGGAAAGTGAAGTTCTTGTCAACATTAAATGATGATTTATTCAGTTGAATGCGAAAGTCACACTGCAAGCCCCAGAAAATAATGCCTCACAATGTAGTTGGCAAATGACACAACCCACAGAATGACAGGGAAAGAAAAAAACAAAAAAAGCACACACTTTAGTGGAGAAGGTCCTGAGCTGAAAGCCACAGAAAAGGACTTCGAAGGAAAGCACTCTGCTTCATTTCTGTCAACCCCTTCCAAACTAATATTTGAGGTAAAGCTATTTTCCAACTTGTACCTTCATGATTACCTAGAATCACTAAGAACATAGTTCTAAGAATAAATCATTCTAGTGGATACAGTAGCACTCCCCCCTTATCTGTGGGTTCACTTTCTGCAGTTACAGTTACCCTTGGTCAACCATGGCCCGAAAATATAAAATGGAAAATTCCAGAAACATAGAATTCATAAGTTTTAAACTGTGCAACATTCTGAGTAGCATGATGAAATCTCATGCTGTCCCACTCCATCCTGCTTGGACATGCATCCTCTGCTTGTCCAGCGTGTCTATGCTGTCTACACTCCCTGCCTGTCAGTCACTTAGTAGCTCTCTGCATTATCAGATCAACTGTTGGCAGATTCTAAGGAACCCTTACTTTACTTAATAATGGCCCTAAGAGTAGTGATGCTAGCATATTGCTATAATTGTTCTACTTTTATTATTAGTTATTGTTGTTAATCTCTACTGTGCCTAATTTATATATTAAACTTTATCATAGGCATATACGTGTAGGAAAAAAACATAGTACATATAGGTTTTAGTACTAACCATAATTCCAGGTATCCACTGTGGGACTTAGAACACATTCCCTGCAGACAAGGGGAAACTACTGTTGTGAGTTCAAATGAAAAACTATGTGTATTGTACACAAAAAATTTTATTTTTTAAATGAATTTGTCACTGCACAATCTGCAGACTGGGAGAAAAGTTTTGCAATCTACCCATCTGACAAAGGGCTAATATCCAGAATCTACAAAGAACTTAAACAAATTTACAAGAAAAAGACAACCTCATCAAAAAGTGGGCAAAGGATATGAACAGACACTTCTCAAAAGAAGACATTTAAGTAGCCAACAGACACATGAAAAAATGCTCATCATCACTGGTCATCAGAGAAATGCAAATCAAAACCACAACAAGACACCATCTCATGCTAGTTAGAATGGCAATCATTAAAAAGGCAGGAAACAACAGATGCTGGGGAGGATGTGGAGAAACAGGAACGTTTTTACCCTGTTGGTGGGAGGGTAAATTAGTTCAACCACCATGGAAGACATTGTGGTGATTTCTCAAGGATCTAGAACTAGAAATACCATTTGACCCAGTGATCCCATTATTGGGTATATACCCAAAAGATTATAAATCATGCTACTATAAAGACTACACGTACATGTATGTTTACTGCGGCACTATTCACAATAGCAAAGACTTGGAACCAACTCAAATGTCCATCAATGATAGACTGGATTAAGAAAATGTGGCACATATACACCGTGGAATACTATGCAGCCATAACAAAAGATGAGTTCATGTCCTTCACAGGGACATGGATGAAGCTGGAAACCACCATTCTCACCAAACTATCACAAGGACAGAAAACCAAACACTGTATGTTCTCACTCTTAGTTGGGAATTGAACAGTGAGATCACTTGGACACAGGGAGGGGAACATCACACACCAGGGACTGTTGGGGGGTGGGGATCTAGGGGAGGGATAGCATTAGGAGAAATACCTAATGTAAATGACGAGTTGATGGGTGCAGCAAACCAACATGGCACATGTATACCTATGAAACAAACCTGCATGTTGTGCACATGTACCCTAGAACTTAAAGTATAATAATAACAGAAAAAATACCAAAATTAGCTGGGCATAAATTAAAATTATGAATTATCCCAGTCCGCAATTTAGTCTTGTAAGTACCTTCATTTTTAAAAGATATGTCAAATTAAAAATGGTGTCCTTAAAACTGCAATCAATTAAAAAAACTAAAGTTGAGTATTACTCAAATTTCCCTCTTGTACAGATGCTTCTCAACTTACAAGGGGTTTATATATCTTTATGAACTGAACATAAGTTGAAAATATTGTATACCAAAATGCTTTAATACACCTAGAACATCATAGTTTAGCTTAGCCTATCTCAAACATGCTCAGAACACTTATATTAGCCTACCATGGGGCAAACTCATCTAATACAAAGCCTATTTATAATAAAGTGTTGAATATCTCATGTAACTTAGTGCATACTATGTTGAAAGTGAAAAACGGAATGGTTGTATGGGTACCATCACAAAGTTGAGAAAAGTCAAACCATCATTAAGTCGAGGACTATCTGCATTAAGCTCTCTTGAAACTTTACATAATACCCCTGTATCAAAGAACTTTGATATCTGTATCTTTTTTCATCCTCAAACAAAATGAAGAATTTTTTTTAGTTTTTAAATTTTATAGGAAAAAAATCTGAGAGGGATATATTCAGCTCAAATGACAACTGGCATCCTACTTTATTCCTAGTGTAGAAGATAAATACTGGATTATTAGAGGCCAAAACTTATAAATATTCATTCCTTCATTAACTTATTAACTCGTCTGTTCGTTTGCTTTACAAAACAGCTAGGGTCTCTACCTTCATTGAGTTTATATTCTAGTAGAGGAGGCAGATAAAAACAAGTAGACAAATGAGTAAATTACATAAGATTGTGAAGCCAGGTGCGGCGGCTCATGCCTGCAATCCCAGCACTTTCGGAGGCCAAGGCGGGCAGATCATCTGAGGTCAGGAGTATAAGACCAGCCTAGCCAGCATGGTGAAACCCCATCTCTACTAAAAATACAAAAATTAGCTGGGTGTGGTGGTGGGCGCCTGTAATCCTGGCTGCTAGAGAGGCTGAGGCAGGAGAATCACTAGAACCCGGGAGGTGGAGGTTGCAGTGAGCCAAGATCATGACAGTGCACTCTAGCCTGGGTGACATAGCGAGACTTCATCTCAAAAATAAATAAATAAATACAAATAAAAAAACAAATAAAATAAAAATAAAAAAAGATTATGACAAGTACCATGAAGGAAACAAAAATGGGGCAGAAACAGAAAATTGGTGGTAGTGCAGGGGATCCTAACAGATGAGATGGGGTAGTCCTGGGAGGCACCTATGAAGAGGAGACATTCAAAGGCCTGAATGGAAAGGATGTCGACATACAAAGTGAAGATGTACAAGCCAAGTGGAGGGAACAGCAAATGCAAAGGATCAGAGGTGGAAATGGGACTGGCTCATTAGACTAACAACATGGAAGCCAGTATGGTTGGAAAATTGAGTGAGGGCCAGAGGGTATGTAATGAGGTCACAAAGATAAGCAAGCCGATCACCCAACGCCCTGTAAGCCATGGTAGTCTTGGGATTGTCTTCCAAGCAAAGGGAAACCATGGAGAGCAAGCTGAACCTAAGTCCAATCCTAGCTTAGCTATGTGACCTAAGCAAATTACTAGCTCCTCTTGGATGCTAAAATCCTAATTTACAAAAGGGTACTCAATAAATAATGGCCATTTACATTCATCAGTAATTATCAGTATTGTTAATGCTATGAAATATAAAGTTAATAAAAAATTTTATATTTAAATAGCCTATACTGCAAAATAATATGAGAGAAACATAGAATTACTGAGAAATAAGCAAATTATTTAAATCTTTTTCATTCAGTAAAGATCATTCACTTATTTAGTACAAATAGATATAAATTAGTACATTCAAGTTCATTAGGGTTTATTGTGGTCCTAATCAGAATAATTACTGATTTTGGCACATTTCTCTGTCCTTAATTAGTCCACATTGTGCCTTTTCTCTTGCCTAGGCCTTGCCATTTTGTATCCAGATAGTCATGAAGGGAATTTCATAGTTATTTTCCAAGTCAGGACAAGTAGTAGACACACTGCCTGCCAACATCTACCACCCTACCCCATCCCCCACATACCTATACATACTTCTTTCTTGCTAACAGAATCCTAATTTTGTTCAAGTTCACTCCCTCCCTCCCTCAGGCAATGATGGCAGTCCTTTGCTAGTGACACTGACAGATGGACATGCAAAGCAGTTCTGATCAGAGAGCTGAGAAATCCTCTGGGATTCTTCTTAGCAATAATTTCATATGCTTCAAAAGGAGACCTTGGAACGGGGGCAGCAGACCCATTTTATGTGCTGTAGATATTGTCTTGTCTGCAAGTAACATCTAAACTGCTGAAGCCATTTTGCAAATAAGAAAAGAACCACTTAGACTGGAATGGTCCCTGAGAACAAGAGAGGCAGAGAGATGAAAGGACCCCGTTTCCTTGATGATGTTATTGTGCCACTGAATCAACCAATCCTCCCACCTGCCTTACTTCTCACATGAGATAATACACTTCCTTACTGTTTATGTCAATTTGAGTTGGAGTCTTTTGTTTTGTATGCAGGAGATATACTACCAAGTGTATCACATTACTTCCATGTGGACATTTCCATTTGGAAACATCACAATTTCTTTATTTCTTAGCAGGTCTAGGACAGGAACTAGGACTCTGATTCTAGCCCAGTGATCTCAAGAATCCTGGGATAGGAGACGAGACAGCTTTTTAATTTACAACACTGGCATAGTCACCCAGAAAAGCCCAAAGGGAAATGCCCTAGAAATCACAACAGAAAGATGGTACTTTAGCATGAGTAGCCAGTACCAAATAATCTCTCTGTGGCTTTCCCTACCTGTTTAATAACTTTGACTTTTACCTCCTACCTGTCTGAGACATCTGTTCTTCTCCCATGACCTAAACAAAGCACAATTTTCATTGGTCTTCTGTTGCTATAAAGCAGCCAACTCAGCTCTTATCCAATTACAAGAGTTTCAACAGAGATCACATAGAGCTATCATAGATCCCAGGCACAGGCCAGATGTTAAGGAAGCAAAAGTAGCTTCACACTGTATAGGTACAAGAGGTTAAAGTGGAGGGGCACTCCAGAGAAGGGGTGCAATATTTTAAGAAGGTAGACTTACCTGAACAGAAAAGAGGAAAAAATCTTGACCATCTGTTATGGTCTAAATATTTATATCTCCCCAAAAAGACATTGAATCCGAATCCCCAGTGTGATAGTATTAGTACGTGGGGTCTTTGAAAATTGATTATGAGCCCTCCTGAATGGTATTAGTGCCCTTATAAAAAGAGACCCTAAGCCGGGTGTGGTGGCTCACGCCTGTAATCCCAGCACTTTGGGAGGCCAAGTTGGGCAGATCGCTTGAGCTCAGGAGTTCATGATCAGACTGAGCAATATGGTGAAACCACGTCTCTACAAAAAATGCAGAAATTAGCTGGGCATGGTGGCATGCATCTGTGATTGCAGCTACTCGGGAAGCTGTGGCAGGAGAACTGCTTGAGCTCAGGAGGTTAAGGCTGCAGTGAGCTGAGATTGCCACTCCACTCCAGCCTGGGTAACACAGCAAGACCTTGTCTCAAAAACAAAAAACAAAACAAAAAAAACAACCAAAAAACCAAAAACAAACAAACAAATAAATAATAATAAAATAAAAATAAAAAGAGACCCTAGAGAGCTAGCTAGCCCTTTCTGCCATGTGAAGTTACAGTAAAAAGGCACCATCTGTGGAGAAGAAGGCCCTTCCCAGACATCAAATCTGCTGGCACCTCGATCTTGAACTTCCCAGCATCCAAATCTGTAAGTAATAAATTTCTATTGTTTATAAGTTACTCAGTCTATTTGTTACAGCAACCCAAACAGACTAAGATATCATCAAACGACATTGGCTATTTTTTTCAGCCATGTAGAGTTTTAAAAAGTGAAAATATTAGGGACCAGAAAAAATATCCATTTACTACCCCTCCGAGTCCCCCACCTCGCCCCCTACACACACAAAGCATAGATGATAACTGACTATGGAGGGAAAGGATGGAGTAGGATTATTGCTTGGGGAACTGATGGTGGGGGTCAGAAATAAAAGATTTACATAAATGTCTAGTGGTTCACAACAAGCAAAAAGCAGGATGGCATGAAAGCAAATTAACTATTCCAGTCTAATAAGCAGTTTTCCTACAAGAAAATTATAGAATTATAAATTTTGCATGTAATAGAAAGCAGAAATTATAATACACACCGATTTCATAATTTCATACAGTATTTGAGAAACATTACTTGGAAAATGGGGTGAACATTATAACTGGTGGAAATTTGCTAAGAGACCATAATTAAAACGGAATAGTAAATGGTGCCTTAGCTCTTGAAAGGGTCACTATCGAGATTCCATTTAATGTCTTCATTGCTAATTTGCAGTGAAAGTGGAAATTCATTCAATGTAAGGAGAGTATCTAACTGTGAGATGTTGCCAGGGGCAGGAAAGTGTAGAAAAATAAATGAAGAGGTTAGAAACAATACAACTTAATTAGGTAGATCACCCAAAGCACAAAAAATAGAGTAAAATAAATGAAGAAAAACCTGAAATTCACTGGCAATAATTCTGAAGGGAAATGAAAAAAATGACAACTGTTGATATTAGCTATAAAAGTAATAACTTAGCCTCAAAAGAGAAACAGACCACAGCTAGTGAAAACAACAAATTAAGAATCTATCACCAAAAGATACATCAGTCCACATGTCCTGTTTTTAAAGAAAGCAGGGTAGGCCTGTCCTTCTTCTCCATATTCTGTGTATACTTGTTTTGGTTTTATAGAAAACCTCATCTTCTTGGTTGTAATGAATATGTGTGTTGCTATTTGAGTCATATGATCTTGTTTCTCAATGATAGATAAGTGAGTGGGAAGTGGTAAGAGTAATTAGACAAATAAGGGGGAGGTATCACTGGCAAGGATGGGTAAGGTTGGTGAGAACTAAGGTTTTGTGAGGTTAATCACTTTTTTGCTGTGTAGGCTGTCAGAGCATGTAATATCCCATCAGAAAATCACACTGGAATGCTCTAAGCAAGTCCTTTGAGAATGGGCAAAAATGCATTACTCTCAAAGGGAAAAGATTAATGGTGACACTGATGGTAACAGAGCTTTTATAAAGTGGAGCTCTTACCTGAAAAGATGGGGAAAGAGAATATCACAGAAAGGAAAACATTAATGGAAGGTGGAGGCTGAATTAAGGAGTAAGTTGAAATTAGGGAAACAAAAGGTAAGAACTTTCTGGTTGAGAACCTCAGTATGTGCAAAGTGTAAGAGGAATAAGATTTAATAGTTAGGATACTGAAAAGCAGATATGGGAAAATGCAAATTTCCACAGGGAGAACATCTACTAGTTGCCAGAAAGGGTCTGCACATAATTGGTTCTACAACATCCCTTGAGTCCTCCCAACCCCCGGATCCAAAGGCAAAAGCACAAGCCCTAGGATACGCAGAAACAGGTGCTCCTGATTTCCAAGACCCAAGAGAAACCAGCATTTGAGTTCATGACCTAATCTGGGATTGCTCATCTTTTCTGTGGCCTCAAACATATAAGTACCTTCTAGGCTTAACCATTCAATTCTCTATTTTCTTCTTGGCAGGCAGGTATGAGAAGAAAGCACCTACATTAAGTGAGGCTCAATCTCCCAGATGAGACAGAAAACAGGGGACCTTGATCTCTTGCAATCATTTAAAGTCCCATAAGATCCAATACAAAAAGGCTATCCTAATGTCCCCTTCAGGTAGTTGGCTTAATTCAACTGATCCTTGGTCTGTACACACGGACACATGGTCTGTACATGACCTCAGCAACCCACTGCCCAGGACTAGTGTTTACCTAAGCCATCAGACCATGTGTTAAACATGACTATGTAGAGGGTGCTTTGTAAAGAAAAGGAGATTTATAAATGAAAACGACAGTCTTCCCTCAGTATACACGAGGGACTGGTTCCAGGACATCCACATATACTGAAATCCACCAATATAAGTCCCCCATTTGGTCCTGAGGAATCCATGTACATACAAAAACTCTGTCCTCCCTATATGTGGCTTTCAAATCCTGCCAATACTGTATTTTTGATCTGCTTATATAAGTGGACCTGTACAGTTCAAACCTGTGTTGTTCAAGCGTCAACTGTATTATAAAAATTAGTTTATAAAATAAAAATTTGCTGGAATTGTCTTTTTTTAAAAAAAGTTTCCCTCAGGGTGGGCATGGTGGCTCACACCTGTAAGCCCAGCACTTTGGTAGGCTGAGGTGGGCAGATCACTTGAGGTCAGGAGTTCAAGACTAGCCTGGCCAACATGGCGAAACCCCATTTCTACTAAAAAATACAAAAATTAGCCAGGTGTGGTGGTGCATGCCTGTAATCCCAGCTACTTGGAAGGCCAAGGCAGGAGAATCACTTGAACTAGGAGGTGGAGGTTGCAGTGAGCCGAGATCGTGCTGTTGCACTCTAGCCTGGGCGACATAGCGAAAATCCATCTCAAAAATAAATAAATACATAAAAATAAAAAATAAAAAAAGGTGACCTCAACAAATGTCAAACTTCCCCTTCGTGCTGAACTTCAGACATTAGCAACCTCTAGGCCAAGCACCATTTTGCTCTTCAAAGACCCCTAAACCTCCCACGGCCAAAGCTTAGTCACCTGCATTGGATGACAAAAGGAACCAAGTCATCTTCAACTTCAAATGACATTAGAGTGAAGCTGTCCCAAGTTTCAAAGTAGGACTCATGCGTCAGCTGCCTTTTCAAGATATGACAAGGGGTATGGGAACAAAAGAGAAATCAGGGGAGATGACCTAGCCTAGGGTGGGAGTTGGAGACATCCTTGAAGAAGACACACAGGAAGGTAGTGAGAGGAGGAGGCAAGGTAGAAATGAAATGGAGGGACTTTGGAGATGGATGGAGTAGGAATGGATGATATAATAGTTCTATGAAGTGTTGAGATCACTGCTAAAGTTGACCGTTGAACACCAGGATTCAGCTATTGCTACCATTCAAACTTTTGGTGAACTATCTTTATGCATATCCTTTTAAGGCCTTGTAAATGTTCACTTGTAATTTGCGGTAGCCTCTAGTGCACCCAGCAACCGTTTCTTGAGTAACCTTGCTTGAGAAGCTACAAGATGAAAAGTGTGGTCCCTCCCCTCAAGGGTCTCCAAGAGGGAGAATACAGGAGATAAGGTTCTGTCTGAAGAAGACATCAGGTCAAACAGGGACAGAGAAAAGCTTCCCAAAGGCACTAATATTTGAACTGAATCCTGAATTGGCTAAGTAGAGAAGTACTACCCATGATAGGTACTCAGTTAGTATTTGTTAATTAATTTTAGCTTACTTTCATTTGTAATGATTACCTGAAATATCGTTTAAGGACTGGGAGCTAGTTCTTATCACCACTTTTTCATTATTGTCAATTAAAAAGATAAGTCTATCTATTTTAGTGTTCAAGGGTATAATCTGAAAAAGTATTATATCTTACCTTTGGCAGGGGTGGGGGAGTGTACTCATAATTTTCCCAATTATGAGGTCTCTTCTTGTTCTATTATTTCATAGCAAAAAGTTTTAAAAGCCTTAAAAAACAGCACATTTTGCTCACTTGAAAGATGTTTATATTTTAGCATAAAATACACTCAGCAGCTCCTAACATAATTGGATGGCTACACATTGCAAAAACTTGATTTCTTTTTAATCAAATTTTTAGAACCATACTGGGTTTCTTGCCAGTACTGCAATAGTGAGCAATAAATACATCATTAGATCAATGGTGGTCCAATGATGGATTACTCAAAAGATAGTTCCAGCCAAAAGGAATAAACCCAGAAGTAACACTGTGCAGAGATTAATAAAATACTGTTTAAAACACAGATACTAAGTTAATACAACAGGGAAGAAAACACTGCAAAATAGAACAGAACAGCCATAGGTTTATTATATAGTGATATTGATCACAGATTTTCCTAAGTACTCCAGAGCAGCCACACTATTATATATGCCTCTGATTAGACCCAGAGATGAGAAGGAAAAAGTTATATATATATATATATATATATAAAGAAACTAACCAGGGGAAGGCCTGCTGCTATAATAAATTATTTAAAGCAAGCAGGGTGAGCAGGTTGTGAAGACAATATAAAACAGAATCAATGCCTCCAAGAAACTCTAAACCGTCTGCACCTCTATAAATTTCTTACCACCCTGTCTGGCATTTTACTGGAGGTATTTCTTTTCCATCATGCTACCCATCCCACCCCTGACCCTTCACTTTTTGCCCAGTTCTTTTCTCAGAGCTTAACATTTGTTTTCCTTCTGTAACCCAGGATGCTGTCTTCAGTTATATTTTTCAGCTTGTATCAGGAGAGTGTCTGTGAGGCCACAGATGAGTGCATCTGTCACTTCATTCATCTGGATCTTGAATTTCCCACTGACACTGTAAGCTTGGAATATCTAATATGATACACATATCAACATGACTTCAGTATTATCCTTCATCTTTTTCTTTTTTCTTACTACCGTTATCATTAAATCCACAAGCTTAAGCTGTTGTGAAACTTTTGTAGCTCAACGACTGTCCTATATTAGAGGATATTACTAGAACCAAAAAGTTAAAGTGAAGGTTGGGAACTTAAGGTGGCATTTTGGAGGACAAATGGTAAAATGGCTAAAATGGAAGAACTAGGAGATGTTAAGAGGGCAGATTGACTTAAAAAGTGAATTTTTTACAAGTAGATTTTGCTATGGGGATAAGGGTAAGAAAAGAAGCATAAAAACTTGAAAAGAATTTGTCAAAGGAAAGTTAGATGCCAGAAGAATGCCATAGCTTAAAAAAAAAAAGTTATAATAGAATTGTTGCTTAGAAGCTTGCAATGACCTACGGCCCAGTTTCAAGAAAAGCAGCATTCTACTATAGTTTTTTTAACTGGGCAGAAATCAGTCCCATTGTATGAGCAGGGGCTGTGGATAGTATATTTTAGGCTTTTCCATTTTTCTAAGTCTGTCCAATCACACAGTAGCTAGGCAAATAAAACAAAAGCAACCCTATTTTGCCAGAGTAAAAACATTAGCAGCTTAACATGACAATAGACAAAACAGCACAGGGCTAAAACACTGGTCTAAAGGATTCTACACGTAGGCTTTGCTGCTTTTGTAATCTGGGACTTTTAGCAAATTATTTTCCTCTCTGGGTCAAGCCTGCCTGGTTAAGGTCAGGGTCATTGAACTAATTATTACATACGGTAGTTAACTTTATAAAGAAAACTATTACAAGGTCACATTCAATATAAGAAACAATTTGAAGAAAAAGGTTAAAAAAATTGTAGATAATATGAATTACTAAGCATAACCCTATCATAGCACCACAATGCTAAATCAAAACAATTTAAGTTGCAAGGCCAGCTTCTCAGTTATTGGTGTCAACTTTGAAAATGAAAGACAAGATCTAAATATTATCCTTTTGTAGCTGCTGTTTGCTCATCTGTAAGAAAGTGGGAAAAAAATCATTGTCCTCAAAGGATTGTTAAGATAAGTGACCTATCAACATGCCTGCCAAGTGCTTCTTTAAACAGAAATTACTCTGTAAACGTCCCAGTGACGATCCAGTGTTCTGGAACAATCCAAGTTCAATACCCTGGCCTATCCACATCCTTTTGTTATGAGGCTACTTCTCACCTCTGAAAGAAGTCATTTGTTTTTTTAGCTACTTGGATGGTAGAAAGAGGGAAGGGTAACTTCTGATAGATCCTTTCTCTTTCAAACCTTATTTAGTAGTCTTAAATGGAGAATTATGCCAGTCTGAAATGGGAGAACAGAATCCAAATGTCAGTATCAAATGATAAATAAAAAACTAATTGACAATAATAAAAATTCACAGTGTTCTCAGTGAAAGGAGAGGTAGCAAACAATTCTCAACCCACATCTCTGTGACAATGAGAAAATCTATTTACTCAATTAATTGGGCAGCTCAAAATACTCCTAAGGTGACTTTCAGAAAGTAAGAATCTCTGGGCCTCTGGGTGGGTGGCCTGGGACACTCTTCCTGGCCACAAGCAAAATAGCCACAGCTTCCCAAGGAGATTATTGACCTCATATAGTCTGTAGTAGCCCAGCTGTGGTGCTGGGCTTTGTTCTAGAACAGCTTTTAAAGAGAAAAAGGGTGCCTCATGAAGATAAGGATTCTACCTTGCAGGAGGAAATGCTCAACCATGTGAATTAGGACTAGCAGTCACCCCAGAGCATCCCAGGACTCCACCGAACTCAGAGTGGGGGGTGAAGGAACTAAGACTGGGGTTTGGGGTTGGGTCTTAAATTCATCAGGTCTTGTTTAATCAGGCAGACTTCCTTAGAATCAGGGCCAACCTGGAATAGGGATAGTTGAGGATTCCAAAACACTTTCAGACATAAGACAAAAGGGGTCCATTGTTGAAGACAGAGAGTTAATGCATTACCTATAAATGTCACATGGCCAGTAAATGCCACCTGGACATTTCTGAACAATTATTTGTTAAATCAACTCACAGACTATAACTTTTCTTTTATGTCATTAACACCATTCCAGTGTTTCTCAAAGTACAGTGAAGGGATCCCTGGCATTAACATCACTTGGCGGTGCCTGTGAAAATGCAGATTCCTAAGTTCCACCCCAGACTCCTAAATTGAAACCCCGGGACTGAGGTCCAGTCCAAGAACTGAATTTCTAAGAAACAGCCTAGTTAATTTGGATGATTCATATCAAGGCGGGAAAATTATTATGTCTATATAGTCCATTAGAAATTTAAAGACATTCACAGATTAGTGTTTTGTATGTTTTCCCCAAAATGCTTATATACCATAAAATTGAAAACAATACTTCTTGTGATGAGTTCTTAAAAACCATTCCAGCTTATTCTGCCCATATTTAATGAACACCATTATTAAAATGTAATTATGAGCATAAGATTATTGGGAAAAATATGAACTATGCTTCTCAAGAATACTGCCTTTATTTTGCCACCAAAGTAATTATGCTATTAAAGGAATTTATTGTTTTTTAAAGTATCAGTCACTTGGCTGCAAGAATTTATTAAGCTATTATACTCCTCCCATACCCTTTTAGTCATCAGAATTTTTGTGATAAAGCCTTTTTATTATTTTAAAACTATAAATTGTGAACCATTGCAACTAGTGATTAGACTGACTGTGAATATATGTCCAGGTTATAAATTCCTAAAAGCATGTTTCATTAGAATTACCAAGGCAGTCTTAACTATAGCTTCTGTGATAAAGCTCTGTTTACTTCTATTAAGGTGGGGTTTTTTTGTTTTTTTGGGTTTTTTTAGTGCAAAATGATTCAGTTTTAATGCATTCTTTTAACAAGCAAAAGCAAACGGTTTCTGATATACATGCCATACTGCGAGGCTGTAAACCAGTGTTGCATGGTGATGTGACAAGCACCACATTTCTAGAGGGATTTTTTTTTTCTCCAAGCTCCCCCTCCCCAAGCCGTGGCTATAATTATTTCACAAAATGCAGTTTGCCATTTCCAGAGACAAACATTTCCTTCTCCCTCACCTAACTGCAAGTTCAGGCCAAATATTGAATGAAAATGAACTTGAGAGGCAGCCTTTGTTTGTAGCATGTTGTTTCTGCTAAGAGTTGCCCCCTACCCCGGCTCCACCCCAGTGGTCAGACTGAAGTGTACATGTTATGTTTTAACAGATGGGCCGGCTGGCGGCTGCTGGGCTGTAAAACAGGAACGCGTAATCTGCACCGAGTGGTATTGAACTGAACGCTCGTAAAGTTCATGGACATACTCTGACCCAGACAGACCAGGCAGATGCAGACATGCTTACGCATACACACTTACTAACACCCCACAGCTCAGAGGATCCATCTCTGTGACCCAAGGGAAGTTCAAGGCTGAATTACCCCTTCATATATTTACCTCATTCACCTTTTAATTTTATATATACACACACTCACACATGTACACGTATATACGTGTGTATATGCGCATCTACATCTACATATACACATACAGAACTCTATATATCAACATTTTCATGTATTTTCAAAGGTCTAAATATTCCCAAATTCTGGACCTGTTTCTGTCTAGTATTTTCAAAAGCTCTCATTCATGTCAAATATGAATTATAAGAAAACATCGTAGTGAATTCTATTTAGTCCACACATAATATAAAGTACATGCATGTAGTTGGCCTCAGAAAAACAAGCTGCTTTTACCCCCTTACCATTAAGGCGGAAAAAACAATCTAACCCAGACCGAGTCACAAACGGAGTGTCAGGTTTAACCTTGAGTTCTCTGCTGTCAATTCCTGACTCAACTTCATTACCTAAACACGCAGGTGCTCAAACACCAACCGACCAGGCTGGCGATCCCTTTCGCAGCCTCTAGGATTCTCCAGGGCTCCGGGCACCAGAACCGACAACAGCTCCCGCCTGGTCCTAACGAAGTCCTTCGGACACCCCTTGCGGGTGGATGTGGAGGTCCGAGCACCTCAGGAGGGGCATGGATTCAAGTGCTAATAGAAAGCAATTACTTTAGAAAGTTCAAAGCCCAGCAGTGCTCCCAATTCCTCTCAGTAGCTGCAGAGCACTGAAGCACCCGCTACAGAACCCGGCTGGTACTCCAGTTCTCTGGCGCTGAGACCCCACCTTGAGCCCGATGAGCGCTCGCTCAGCCTGGGGATCCAGACGCCGACGCTGGGTCTTATCGTGCGGCACAGCGCGGGTAATTTCTCAGGAACCGCGGTCCACCCGCCGCGGGCGCGGAGGCCGCCCCAGCGCTCCGTGTAGTCGCCGTAGAGGGGCAGGGGACGCGTCCCGGCCCCACCTACCCATGTCAATTATGCTAAGTTGGTGCGGACGGGAGCCCGGTCCCGGGCGGAGTTGGGATGCTTTTGACAACAAGAAGTTCGGGAGTGGGGATATTGGCACGGAGTAAATCCCGCCCAGCCCTGACCTCCCCACAGCGGTCACGCTCGGACGAACGGACCGCCGAGCGCCAGGACGCGTCCTGTCCCCTCTCGCCGGCGCCGAACCGTGCCGAGAGGAGACGCTAGCCCGGCGCGCGGCCACTCACCCTCCTCGCCGAGTCCCGATCGCAAACCGACGTCCCTGCTGCGGGTTCTAAGTGCCAAGTTGCCCCCACTCGGTGGCTGCTCACGGCCCAGTGGACCAGGCACATTGGCTCCGGCGGGCACCTCAGCGGGAGTACGGCAAGCCTGGCGGCCGCCGCGGCTACACAGTCGCCCGGAGCGCGCTGACAATTCACGGACCTGCTCAACGAATGAGGCGGAACGCCGGGCTGAGCGGACCAGGCTCTGGGGGGGAGGCGGGGCCGCGCGGCGGGAGGGGCGGAGCCAGCCCCGGGGCGTCATCAGCCCATGACTGGCGGAGCCGGCAGCCAATCGTGGTGGCGTTGGGGCCTCCCCGTAGCCGCCGTCCAGTCGCCTGCGGCCGAGGGCCGGCTAGGGAGACGCGCCGGTGGCTGGGAAGTTGGTTATTGCGAAGGGCCGTGGCTGCCGGCGGGCGCTGCGGGGCTCTCTGTATCCGGACCCGAACGGCTCTGGAGGGAGGCAGCGGCCCCAGAAGGCAGTTGGCTGAGAGAGACCAGGAGCTTTCCGAGCTGCCGCGCGCATAGCGCTGTGGAGCAAGAAGCCAACCTCAGCGCGGGTCGACACGCCAGTACCTAGCGCCCGCAGCAGGCGCGGAACTTAGCTGTCCCATAGGAGCCCCGCCCGGAGGAAGCTGAGGGCCCAGAAAGGATGAGTTCCGGACTGGGTCACCCAGTCGCAGGTGGAAACCTGGGCTCCTCTGGAAAAGGTTCTGATCTCGATCTGGCTATCTCTGAAACAAAACTCCAGCCCCGCAAACCCCCCAAAGTTCAGTACACGTCCCCGTCCTCACTCCTGCCCTCCGGGCCACCGGCAGCGGGGGACTTGCCGGCGCCTCGGGTCTCCTTCTCCAGACCCAGGGCATCGCGGGCACTGCTGGCGGCCAACAGAAGTCTTGGGCGCTCGACGGCGCCGGAAGCTGTGAGACCCTCCCTCTGGACGGACTGCCCTGCGGGGTGGCATCCTCTGCGGTGACTTCTGCTGCTGTTTTTGGGGTCCGCCAGGATTCCAAAATGCAGGGCGGGTGGCTGGAATTATCCATCTTCGTGGACAGGAAGCCCCAGAACGAACCACATCTGTCCCACTCTGCTTCCGCCCTCCTTCCCCGTCGCGAGCTCCTGGCTGGGATGGAGACATCGGGCGAGCTCGGAGATCCCGACCTCTCAGGGGTCACTCGCAGCCGAACAGCCTGGAATATGGCCTTGTGGGCCCTTCCAGCCCAACCCCCTAGGACCCCGCTGCTAATCTTGTCAACCAGTTTCTGAGCCCCTACCCTGGCTGCAGCACGCGCTTGCACAGGCGCGCTGAGCTACTAACATAGAATCAAAAGCAGGGGGTTGGGTGTTCTTGCTTTCCCGCTGAAGCCTAGAATGTAAGCAAGCCCTAGACCGTCAGCTCTGGGTGGGTAGGGGCCTCTCCCTGCCTAGAACTGCACTTGCCATGGGTAGGCACCTAACCCTTATTAGTAAAGGGTCAAATAACCTGCTGCCCGGATACTGACCTTCACCACTTACCTCTTGCTTCCAGCCCAAGCGCACTTCAGACCATTGCCTCATTCAGGTCCCAGGAGTCCTAAGGGTTTTAGTCTCTCAGTATGGGCAACTATTCACATGTAAGGGAGCTGCAGGTGTTATTTCAATGCCATCTGGCCTCTATAAGGTCTTGCATCATAGCTGACCTCTCATGAGAAGGTTCTGATGAGGTCACCAGGGAGAAGGAATGTAAAGGGCTGGTGGCTGAAAAGGAGTGAAATGGCCCCTCTTAGGTGAGCTCTGGCTTGGTTTGAGTTTCAACTCTGTCTCCTCAGCTCCATTTCTCAATGGGAAAAGGTTCATAGGAAGGTTGTCAGAAAGGCAGGAGACTAGGCCATGGACAGCCCTTTGCAGACCCTGAAAAATTGCTCAGTAATGCAAAAATTGTCCATATTTAAGTTATTTCTTTTCTATCTCGTGAACCAAAGGACTGCTACAGGCAAGGAAGACCATCTGACTCAGTTCCAGGGGTTCCTTAGCATGCTGCTGATTGGCCTACGAGAATGGCCTTTGCCCATAAAGTATTAGATGTAGACCACATGAATGGAATATTCACCAGGTTTCTGCCCAGGTCTGGATTGGGTAGGGACATGGCTGGAGGTGCCACACAGGAGAGCTGGAGAGAAGACTTGACTCCCAACCTGATTCTAGCAGAACTCCACTTTGATGTGTTTTTAAAATTGTGCTCTTCTGTTTGCTTTCACGGAGGCTGCCATGAAACATCATCTTTGACTAGAATTACCAGGAAATGCTCATGGAAGAAATATACTTCCTTGGATTTTTTTTCCTACCACACTTCAGGATATAACTAGAGAAAACGTTTGCCAACAGTGCTTATCATATTAGTACCCTCTGAAGCTTTTCATAGATGCTGATTACTATTTTTAAAATCATTTTGGGAATAGGAGCCAAACACTAGGTCGTGACTGTAAATTACTTTAGTATTTACATTACATGATGAAAAATGGAAATAAAGGAAATTTCCTGGCATGAAACAAGTTAGAATTAAGCAGGTGACTTTCATGTCCCGATTTCCAAAGTTTTCTGTTTGTTTCAGACAGATAAGATCATCCATGGGTTCCTGGACAAGTAACAGGTCTCATTTTCCCTTGTAGAACAGAAGACATTGAAAAGACAGCATATTCAGACTATATTCGTGTTTCCATACCATCTTTTGTTGTAATTGATTTTCAACAAGAGTCCCTAACAATCTCTTGAGTTTGGGCCATCCCCATATTCTACAAGGGAAAATGAGATCTGTTACTACTCCAGTAACCCATGCTCACACTATCTGTATGGAACAGAGAACCATGAAAATCTGGATGCAGAAGTCACTTGTTTAGTTCCAATCTATTTTGCGAAAGGAAATTTCTTTTACTCAAAGAGATGAAGAAATTTACGGAATGGCTTTGGAATGAGAAGATTCAGGTGGGATCAAGCAAGGCTTGTTCTTTAGTGGATGGTAAGATTGTTTTCAGGCACTGTCACTCCTTTCTGACACTAAGACAGTATTTTGGAATCTCCTAAATTTCAATAGGATGTGATTGGGAGTCATGGGTTCTAATCTTAACAGCTGCTGGGGTGGGTGCTCCTTGCAGTCACTCATCCTTTGTTATACTCTTGCTGCTTTGACCATAAAACAGTAGTGGTAGAATTGGCCCACTATGTGTAGCTGCGTAAAGGGGACATCATGACAGTGGTTATGAAGCACTGCAAATGCGTTGCATTTATAGTAGTACTGACTGCTAAAAAGGAGATGAAAATGATGTTGAGATGGGAAAATAGTGTGGTATGAACAATTACTATTTATATGTGCAATTTACATTTTTCTATTTACATGTGCAATTTCCTCCTTCCTTCCCTTCCCTTTCCTCCCTTCCTCTCTCCCCCTCCCTCCCTCTCTTTCTCTCTCTCCTGCTCTCCCTCTCTTTCTCTCTTTCCCTCTTTCTTTCTCAGACGCACACTCTGTCACCCAGGCTGGAGTGCAGTGGTGTAATCTTGGCTCACTTGCAACCTCCACCTCCCTAGTTCAAGTGATTCCCTTGCCTCTGCCATCCGAGTACCTGGGATTACAGGCGTGGGCCACCACACCTGACTCATTTTTGTATTTATAGTAGAGACGGGGTTTTGCTATGTTGGTCAAGCTGGTTTCCAACTCCTGGCCTCAAGTGATCTGCCCACCGCAACCTCCTAAAGTGCTGGAATTATAGGCGTGAGCCATCACGCCCAGCCCATTTATTTTAATCTCATTAGATATTGTCCTTTCAGTATGTAAGTGGAAATGAGAGGAAACCATCTTTATTCTTTAAGGAGGAATACAGCTTCTAAAAGTTTTGGTTACCTAAAGTTTTTGAAGGTGTAATAGGGAATGAGTTACCAAAACAGGAAGAGTTGTAGAAGCAGACCTAGAGTTGGGGAAAATTTTACTTACATGGATAGTATTTTTTTCCTCTCCCTGGCTCCTGCCACCTCTCTCAACACATACTTACTGAGAAAGTTGTTCACAATTTAAAGAGGTTGAGCCAAAGATCTTAGCAAAGAAATGCAGTCAGAAGCTGCAGATTTTTTTTTTTTTTTTTTTTTTTTTTTGAGACAGAGTCTCGCTCCATCACTCAGGCTGGAGTGCAGTGGTGCGATCTCAGCTCACTGCAACCTCTGCCTCCCGAGTTCAAGCGATTCTCCTGTCTCAGCCTCCTGAGTAGCTGGGACTACAGGCATGTGCTGCCACACCCAGCTAATTTTTGTATTTTCAGTAAGGCCAGGGTTTCGCCGTGTTGGCCAGGCTGGTCTTGAGCTCCTGAGCTCAAGTGATCCACCTGCCTTGGCCTCCCAAAATGCTGGGATTACAGGTATGAGCCACTGTGCCTGGCCCAGAAGCTGCAGATTCTAATATTAGCTTTGCAATGCATTTATTCTGAGACCTTGGGCATGTCATCAACCTTCCATATCTTAGTTTCCTATCTGGGAAGCTGCAGTGGTACTTATGACCAATTTTGCAGAGATGACAGCAATAACTAATGATAGGCACTTAGATTTTAGACTTAATGGGAGTTAGCTCCCTTGACACAGCAGTATGGGAACAATAACCGGCCAGCCAATGAGTGAAAAAGCTGGATTATCCCTTAGAAATGAATTGTATCATTACTGATTATGAATACCCCAAATTATGACAGATTCACATGTAAGGATGCCAGGGAAAAGTAGCCGTGAGCTATATTATACAAAATTGTTTATTACCCAAGAGAATCTAGGTGCTAATACGGATGGTACTACATCTGTGAAATTCTGAAACCCATGAAGGATTTGAAATATAAAGCCAAATAAAACATAATACAGAGGGAAATGATTTTGATTATGTAACATTTATATATAGCATTTCATTTTACATTTTCAAATTGCTTTTCAGTCATTGGTTTATTCTTCACAGCACACCTGGGGAGTACATCTGTGCATTTATCCTCTGTTCACAGCTGAGGCAACTGTGACTGAAACAGGCAAAGTGGTTTGTCCAAGAGCAAAGCCATGGGCAGGGTGAGAAATTGTTCATTCATTCAATCATGCATCTATTCTTGGCAAGGCACCAAAGTCTGTGTGGTGATGGTGCATGGAGATAGATATTGTCTATGTGGCCTCTACCTTGCAAGAGCCTGCAGTATGCTGAGACAATAAGTGGTTCATGAATTATGCCTCCCAGAGTGCTCAGACAGCAAGGACCAGGGTTCAGAGAAGAGGGTGAGAGTTCCCTAGGATTCCTGGAGAGAGTTGGATTCAGGGACCGTGAGGGATGGGTAGAATTTTGGAAAATGGAAGTGTGGCTAGTGGGAATGACAGACGTGAAAGTGGGCAAATTTAAGATGTTTTGGAGAGTATCTGACTACAGCAGGGCCATCGTGGGGAAAGGGCAGGAGAGTGGAAAGGAGCGGGTTTCCCAAGATCCTGAATGCCCAGCCCAAATACATGGATGAATCCATGAATCCACGGATTTCAGCCTAATGGGCAATGGGGGTTGGACTTATCTCTGACTTCTCGTATTCACTCATTATTATAACATGTGCTGTACCTAGTGCTAATACATGCTTAGTCTACAGGTATTTTTCCACACATCAGCTTTTCTAACCTTTGCGTCACTCTGAGATACATATTATTCCTCCTTTAATGGATTAAAAAATTGATGCACTTAGAGGTTGAGACTTCCCTACGATCATGTAGCTAATAACTGACATATTTAAGATTTGAAAGTAGGATCCCTGACTTCTACATGGAGACAAATGGAAAGAACAAGTGTAGATTCTGGAGAGTGTACTTAGGATGCCCATCTAATAACATGTCCCTCACCTTAGTTCAGTGTTGTTCCAGAAAAAATAAGTATATAGGAGTGAAATTTTTTTTTTTCTTTTGAGACAGGGTCTCACTCTGTTGCCCAGGTTGGAGTGCAGTGGCATGATCTTGGCTCACTGGTTCAAGATTCTTCTGCCTCAGCCGCCCAAACAGCTGGGATGACAGGCACATGCCACCACACCTAACTTTTGTATTTTTATTTTTATTTATTTCTTTATTTCTTTAGTTTTTTGAGATGGAGTTTTGTTCTTGTTGCCCAGGCTGGAGTACAGTGGTGCGATCTTGGCTCACTGCAACCTCCGCCTCCCTGGTTCAAGAGATTCTCCTGCCTCAGCTTCCCAAGTAGTTGGGATTACAGGCGCCTGCCACCATGCATGGCTAATTTTTTGTATTTTTAGGAGAGACAGGGTTCACCATGTTGGCCAGGCTGGTCTTGAACTCCTGACCTCAGGTAATCCACCTGCCTTGGCCTTCCAAAGTGTTGGGATTATAGGCGTGAACCATGGTGCCTGGCCTAATTTTTGTGTTTTTAGTAGAGATAGGGTTTCACCATGTTGGCCAGGCTGGTCTCAAACTCCTGACCTCAAGTGATCCACCTGCCTCAGCCTCCCAAAGTGCTGGGATTATAGGCGTGAGTCACTGTGCCTGGCCAAAATGGAACATTTTAAAATCCCAAATCTACTACACAACAGACTGTCCTTTACGACTGAAATCATGGAGATTTGTGAATAAAAGGTAGAATGTTTCTCCATGTTTGTTTATTTGCTCGTTTTTTTCTTTTGTTTTTTAGGAAGTTTGAGAGAAAGAAAAATATGCCGAGATGATTAAGTTTCACCTAAGATTTTAAAGCTCCATCCAAAAGATGTGGAAAACAAGCACCGTACCAGAATATTGTACCTGATTTCTGCCCTGTCTTAAAAACACCATGACATTTTCCTTGATTTCAAGAATACAGAAAATGAACATGGTCCTTTAAATTATGTGACTCTTTCGAAGCAAAATGGAAACAAGGAAAAACCACATTTGTTTTCTGCCTCCCTTTTCCAAAAAGCTGAAAATACAGTGCAAATGAACTCTCAGTCATGGGTCAACATCTTTACAAGACCTGCCCCTCGTTCTCAGGTTAGAGATTTCTCCTCTGCCTCCCCATTCTCACCCACACCCAACTTGAAATAGGTCTCCAGGTCCCATTTTGACCACATGTTCTTTCAGTCACATATGGGAGATGAGAAGGGGTTAAATGTAGCTATGCAAGACTAGCAAAACTCATCAGCAAACTGGAAAACAACTTCAGGCTTACTATCAACAGTGGGTAGTTAGCATCAGTTTAAAGACTGTGAATGCACACAATTTTCCTAAGAATATTTTTCAGAAGAGTGTAATTATAGGTATAATCTCTAATTGCATTATAAATGATAAATAAGAGAAGGTTAGCAAACTATATTTCAGGGCTGTTTGCTGTACTTATCTGCTGCCATCATTGGCCCTGTCTTCCTTTGTGACTGCAGACTGTGTTTATTAGTCTTGGTGGTAAGGGGGAATTGCTGTACGGTAGTTTTGTGTTAGGAAAGGATCTTACAGATGATGATGAAGGTTGCAGGAAGGACTGTTGAAGTGTTTTATTTTGGTATTTGTTTCATTTTTAAAGGCTGTGACTAGGATGTCATACCTGTCTAATAAGCATGCATGTAACATTTTTATATTTGCTGAGTGCTTTATAGTCCTCCATTAGTCCCCACGATACCCCTTGAGGGTAGGTCAGTATTACCGCCTACAGTTTACATATGAGGAAATTTAAGATACAAAGGGATTATGTGATTTGTACAAGGTCACCCAGCATGCAAACCTAGCTAATAAAAGGCAACTGCAAAGCTCTTTCCAAATAAAAAGTACCTTGTAAGTGTTAGGTAGTATTAATGGGTATGATCCCAGAATGAGTAAAATACTCTTCAGGAGTAAAGTGCTCATACATGATATATAAGATTAATTCTCTCTCTCTCTCTCTCTCTCTCTCTCTTTTTTAACCTCTGGGTGACTTTTGAAATAGTTATTCTTGAACCTGGCTATGCATCAAAAACATCTCTAGAGTTTTTAGAATATGTGAGCACATAGGCTCCTACTCAGCCGATAGAATCAGAATCTGGGCAGTGGGATTTAGATAATTATGCCTTGAAAAACCTCCACGGGGGATTTGGATGCTCAGTCAGAGTTGAGAATCACTACTCTAGACTAGAAGAGTAACACTGGTCAGGCCAAGAGCAACAACGAAACACTGTGGAGCTAATTCAGAAGAGAAAGTCTGGTGTCTTCCAGGCCTCTGTCCAGCCAGTTCACAACTATTATTAGCAGAGGAACTGCCTCCCTGAAATAATCAACTGTAATAACCATGTGTGAAATTCCAGGAAATAGTGCAGAGATTAAAGTTTATTTAAGAACCACCAGTTTTTGAAAGTTATAATTTACTGGGTAAATTTACTGGTGCACCTTGGGTTATTACTGCGTTTAATGCTTTTATTCTGAATACTTTGTACTTCTTCATAATGAACATGGTAAGAACCTATAATATCTGCCCATTCATCCATCTGCCAAACACTTATTGAATACTTGCTGTATGAAGATTTCAGAGTGAAAATAATGATCTTTTTCCAGAAGTTTATAATCAAGTGATAAAAACAGACACAGGCAAAACCAACCAACCAAACAAAAACCCGAAGCCACACATATGATAATAAAAAGTATAATCAAAGCGTTAGATGAGGCATTATTCATAATTGCTAAAAAGGGGGACTGCTAATGCTACAACATGGATGGATCTTAAAAACACTATGCTAAGTGAGAGAAGCCAGTCACAAACGTGGTATTCCCATACAATGAACTATTATTATTATTATTATTATTTATTAAACAATGAAGTGGAATATAGTACTGATACATACTACAACATGGATGGATCTTAAAAATGCTATGTTAAGTGAGAGGCACCAGTCACGAAGGACCACATATTGTATGATTCCATTTATATGAAATGTCTTGAATAGGCAAATCTGTAGAGACAGAAAACAGATGGTTGCCTAGGGCTGGGGGTGGGGAAGGATGGAGGAAATGGGGGACTGCTAGTGGGTACAGGGTTTCTTTTTGGAGTGACGAAATGTCCTAAAATTGATTGTGGTGACAGCTGCACAACTTTGTTGACTGTACTAAAAACCATTCAATTGTAAATGGGTGAATTGTATGATATGAAAATTGTATCTCTTAATAAAGACAATAGATGATAGATAGATAGAGCTGTATGAACTTGGAGGAAAGAGTGATTAATTAATTTGGATTGGAAGAAAGTGGTGGGAAATTTCCTGGAGGAAATGACATTTGAGCTGACTCAAAAAGGATGATTTTTGTAAGATGCTGTGGATGAAAGGAGGGAAGGTATGCTCAAAGAGACACTCAAAGTGAGGGTGCTTTCATGCAAGGGCAAGTTATCTGGAACAGACAAGATGTATGAAGATACAGTAGACAGAGGCTAGATGCATGGCTTTTACTGTCATGCTAAGTTCTGTAGTTTGGTTTTCATTTTTGTAGGCAATGGAAAGCCACGATAGGTCTGTGAGTGGATGATCAGAACTGTGATTTGGAAGGATAATTAGAAGTGGTGATAAGGTAGATGGAAGATGGTGTGGGAAGGCAGTGAGTAAGGGAGGCCATTTAGGAGGCAAAGGCATTGCAATGTGTAGGTGAGAGATGAAGAAGCCTTTGACTACTGCAACAGTAGTGAGGACTGAAACAAGGAGACAGTTGTTTTTTTTTTTTTTTTTTAAAATAGAGTCAGGGCAGGGTGGTCTTGAACTCCTGGGCTCAGGCAATCCTCCTGCCTCAGCCTCCCAAAGTATTAGGACTACAGCTGTGAGCCACTGCGCCCCGACTAAGGAGACAGATTTAAGAGATGGTTAAGAAGTAGAATCATTAAACTCACCTACTCCCTGATGGCCCTGGGGGAGTAGGTGGAAAAGCATAGAAATTGGACAGCACACTATCTGAAACCACATAAGGACATGGGTCCTTTTATGACAAATTATTTTGAATGTAAAAACTTTTGTTGAAATAATGTCCAGCAAGCAAATTGTAGCTCTTTACATCTGTTAACAAGGGTTTGATTACAGACACTCTTAAATTTCTTAACAAAGGAATGTGTATTGTGAATCAAAGGTGGATTGAAGACAGCAATGCAATCCAACCATTCTATGAGCACTTTCCAATCAGACCTCCCCTTGTTGAAGATGAAGCAGTCGTCATTTATCGACTATTCTGAATGACTAAGTATTTACCTCTTGCTCAGATAGCTTCCCTAGAAACACTTCCTTTGGTGTGAGCAACTTGGATTTACTGCCAGGGCAACACCTCCCATCCAACGCCCACACTGCCTCTTGGCTCGGTCCTCACCAGCAGGTGTTCATAAGCAGTATTTTTGTTTTGCTTCTAATAAGAGTGTAGGCTTTGAAAAGCAGAGGCTGAATGTATCACCCATTATACTTTCACTTACAAGTGTTCTTATGGGGAGATTTGAAACCTTGGAGTCTCAAGGATCAGGAAGACAAAGACTGCCTTTTCTCATGCAAGGCCACACCTATGTTTTCCATTAGAAGGAGGGGCAGGCAAATCCTGGGCAAGGTCAAAATAGAAACAGTCTCTCCCAGTACATGGCGGTGCACTCCCTGGGGATCTGTTAAAGCCTGTTTTGTGTGTTTTGGAAGGTGTTACAGTTACACTGCCTGCTGCTAGCTGAGTTTGAGAACAGTGACCCTGATAAGTGCCTTACAGGAGTTTATCAAGTGGAGAACACCATTTAGAACACCACTCACCGAGATGCAGCTCTTATCTGTGCCTGTCAGTGAACAATGACTATGACAAGCCATGTTCAATCACAGATCACAGTTGTTAGCAGAGCTAATTACAGCAGTCTCAGGTGAGAAGAATCCCAGCAGCTGCCTCTAAGAGACTTCCATCACAGGGGCTTCACAGGTAAGCAATGAAAATAGCCCCTTGGGGATCTTTAAACAACAGTTCTCTGCAACTCTGAACATGGACTCATCCACAGTTGGTGAGAGATCATGTTCAAAGGAGAACCACCAAAGGGAGAAGGAGGAAAGGGATGCTTAAAGCCAGGAAGGGAAATGTTCTGAATTAAATAAGAGCAGAACTGGGTATTTATTATTCCTTGGGCTGTCTGACTCACTGCATAACCTTATAAAGTCATTTCCACTTTCTGGGCCTCACTGTTCTCATCTCAAAAATAAGGATAGTAATACCTGCCCTATTTATATCATGGGATTGCTGAAAGAATAAAATATATATATTTTAAAATAAAAGCTGGGGAAAACTAGAAAATAGAACTTTAGGTAGTGTAACTGATTCCCTTTGTCTTATTTCACATTTTACTTATAAATGATGGAAGGGAACAACAACAAATATTGGTGCTATTACAGAATCCCAGATTTCATTTTCTCATGCCTCCAGTTTTTTGGGGTTTGCACATCTTCAGATTTGCCTGTCCCTCCCCAGTTTGTTCTCAGCATCAGTTCTGGGGTAAACTCATTTCCAGTTTGAGGAGCAGAGGAAGATCCCAAGAATCTGAAGAGACCAAGCCCCTGTATTTATTTAGTCTCTTGTCTTTGTGTCTCCTGCTGCAGCCCAAGTCTTGAAGGCCTCCTCCCAAGTCCTGAAGGTGTATCCCACCTGTGGGACACCTGGTTTGTGGGGGACGTTGGCCCTGAATGAGAATTTCTAACGTCAAATTGGGACTTAAGAAGACACCTCTAGAAAAGAACCCAAAAGAATCTGTAACGACGTGCCCTAAACATGTCTTAGGCTGGGTCTGTAACTACATTCTTGTTCCTGCTGAAAATCGCAGCATCCTTCTAACCAAGCAAGGCATGTCCACTTATCTGATGGTGCTGTCAGTGATAGAAAGGGATCATATTATGGATTTGGCAGGAGGAAAAAGATTTATTTCCAAGTTTTGAAGATTTATCTTTTCCAGATATGCAAAACCAGTCAGAATATTTAAAACAAAATCAATGAAAAGTGATCATGTTTTGTGAGCAGAAGGAACCGTTCTTGACTTCAAAATAATGAAGACTTATAAGGATCCCAAATCCATGATAAAACAAATGATTTGACAATAGCAAGTGAGCAGGACTACCAAACCCTTAACTGCCCCCTTATGGAAAACTTTCTGAACGACTAATGGAGGCAATGTCTCCATTTAATGAATGTGTTCCGTTCAATGTTTAAATTTCCCCCTTTTTCTTTTCTCCTCTCTGCTGTTTAGTTTTTTTTTCAATGTTCAGCATAACTAAAAAGTCTTAAGTAGGGAATTGCACATAATTATAGGCTCCACACCAATGACAATGTGATGCCTCTTCTTAAGTATTCATAATCATTTAGTACTCTTCTTTCCTCCTTTGGACAATTTAGTTAGAATGACAGCAGTGTCCTTTATTTCTCTTGAAGGCATCTGCTTGTCTCATTTTGTGTACAGGTCATAAAACATCAAGAAACACAGTAATGTATTTTTTAGGTAGTCACATATACATAATTAAAAAAAATGCTTTAAATTAATAGAACAAAAGTGGGAGGGAGTAACTAAATTTTATCTATTAAAGTTATTTGGTGAGGTAAGGAGGTTTAAAAGACTATCTTTCCAACTCAAAGGCTGTGACCACCCTGAACATGCTGGCTTGTGCCTGCCAGCTGACAGGTTGTTTTGTGCTGTTAGGTGTCAACTCAGTGACATCCTTTGGTCTCTCAACGTTTCCTTTATTACTGGCTTAGTGAAATCTGACATTGATAAGAACCCTAATTTGAGAATGTTTCACAGAGCAGGATCATGGCCAAATTCAGGAATCTTGCTAGTTTGCAAGACGAGAGAATCCATGCAGAACCAAAGGCTGATACTAGAAGTCAGCAATCACGATGGGAATAAATCCCACGATCTATGATTTCTAAATATCTTAATCTCCTCTGACCTTAAAAGAGTGAAACTGGCTTAATCTCGAGAATATCTTTACAAGAAAACACACGGTAAGGTGGAGTGAAATCCTAAAAAGAACTTCTGGCAGTTCTTTCCAACTTCTGACATCTCTTTATTACCCAGATTGTGAATCAACGCCCATTTTCTCTTTGTAGCATTAAATTCATAACAAAGAACATACAGCAATTGACTCACTTACCTGGTCTAGGCTTAAGTCTTTCTGAATACAGGACTTTCTTAGGTGACAGTTAACCTAGTCTCATGATGCAAATGTACGTTTTAACTCATTTTTAAGGGAAGTATTTTCTAAAATTTATTTCCCTCTCTTTTGCCTTAGTGGCCAGGCCACAGGTTGACTTTGTTGTGAGGACTCAGGATCACCACTGAGGTCTTCTGTGCAATGCAATGCTGCAACAAAGCCATCAGGGTTTCTGAGGCGAGCTGGGTCACAGTGTATTCTAAGTAGCACAATGAGGCCATGGGCTCAATTTGCCTTTAACTTGTATCATCTAAACTTTTTGGTGATCTCAAATCATTAACAAAAGTTCCAATTAATATTTGGCCTACAGAATTTCTAAGGATAGAAAGTTTTCCATCAGGAATTCAGTTCAAATATACCATTTCAGCATAAAGAAGGGATATGCATGACTCTCAATATAGGCCTATGGCTGGATTCTTCTTATTACTACTAGTCCATTAGCTGGCACTCCTCCTATATGCTGCTTCTCCCTCTTTTGTATGACATTAATATTAATATTTCCCCTTTCCCTGAAGCATTATGTCTTTGTAGGCTTTAGAATTCAGAGCTTTAGCTTTGGTAGTCATCTTTGAACTTGAGAGAGGAGGTAAAATGCAAAACGTCAGTGCCTAAACTGAAGCCTGACCGAATAAGGCCATTCTCTCTTGATTACGTCTCCATGTTCAACATGAATTTGTATCAGTAGAGATACCAGATTTGTTCCAGGTACAGGATTTTGGGTCACAGCATCAAAGTATCCTGTCTCTATGGTGAACAAGAGTCATGGGTCTGGTGTGCATATCTGTGGACTACAATGGGTTACTATGGTTTACTCTCCAGTGTCAGGGTCACCTTTGAGGCTTCTGAACTCTCCTGCCCACAATTCAGCCAAAAGACAGGTAGAAGGTTATGGCTACCTCATTCTGGTACTGTCCCAACACTGCCTGCCATTTTCGGGTGCTGAGCTAATCAATTACCTCTGGTCTTTAGCTCCTTTCTGGATGTCTTTTCTTAGAGGGTCAAATGAGATATATAATAACTTACTAAAAAATGGATACTATACTGTCTTTTCTGTATCTTTCAGTCATCATCCCACCACAATTTTCTTTTAATTACTTCTTCCCTCTTCACCAAAATTGTTCTCAATAAAGTCAAGGAAACATTTGTTTTCATTTTCTATTGCTGCTGTACCAAATTACCACAAACTTGGCTTAAAACAACACAAATTTTTTTTTTTTTTTTTTTTTTTTTTTTTTTTTTTTTTTTTTTTTTGAGACGGAGTCTCACGCTGTTGCCCAGGCTGGAGTGCAGTGGCGCGATCTCGGCTCACTGCAAGCTCTGCCTCCTGGGTTCACGCCATTCTCCTGCCTCAGCCTCCTGAGTAGCTGGGACTACAGGCGCCCACCACCGCGCCCGGCTAATTTTTTGTATTTTTAGTAGAGACGGGGTTTCACTGTGGTCTCGATCTCCTGACCTAAAACAACACAAATTTATACTCTCATGGTTCTATAGGCCAGAAGTCAGAAATCAGTTTCATAGAACTAAACTCAATGTGTCAGCAGGGTTTGCTCCTTCAGGAGGCTGTAGGGGAGAATCTGTTTTCTTTTTCTTTTCTTAGCTTTTGGAGGCCATTCACATTCCTTGGCTCAAGGCCGCTTTCTTGTATCACTCCAACCTTTTGCTTCCATTGTTGAATCTCCTACTCCCTTTTCCCTAGTCAAATCTCCTTCTGACTCCCTCTTATAGAAATACCTGTGATTACATTAGGACCTGCCTGGATAATCCAAGATAATTTTCCCATCTCAAGATCCTTAATTGCATCTACAAAGTCCTTTATGCACGTAAGTAACAGGTTCCAGGAATTAGGACCTGGATATCTTTGGGGACTATTCTTCCTATAGCAGCATTGATTTTCTGATTTTCAAATCTGATGTCTTCTGTTCAGTCCTCATCCTGACTCTCTTGCTATTTGATACTGTCAGTTACTCAGGGAAAAGCTCCTCCCTGACTTTCATGATTATTTTCCACTGATATGATTTCTTTATTGTCTGTCTCTCCCCTAGAATGCAAGACTCTGAGAGTAGGAATCCTGGCTATCTTGTTTGTTGTTTTATCCCCAGTGCTTGGAATAATACCTGCCACTATCAAATCACAAAAGGCATCATGTAATGTAAATTGGATGAACTTCTCCCATTCCTATTTCCACCACCACTCTCTTATTTTCCTTCACGGGCAACTTTGTCTGTTCTCATGGGTCAAGATTAGTATTCTCCAGGGTTTGGGAATAGCTTGCTTTTCTCCTTATATGCCAGGTGGCCACAGTTCCAACCATACTCAGTGGGTTCTCAAATGTATACCTTAACCCCAGACCTTTGTTTTGCACTTCTAACTTTAATCTTTACCTTGATATCCCACAAGCATGGAGAATTCACCATGTCTCGTCTTTCCCATCCACCAAGCACAGCCAAAAACCAACTTTTCCTTCCTCTTATATTCTCTGCCTCAGGGAATAAAAAGTATCAGAATTCATCCCATAGTGTAAGCAAGAAAACTAGGAGTTATCCCAGAATCCATGCTTTCTCTCTACTCCCCTCTCCACATCACTACCCACCCATCTAGTCAGTCATTAAGTTCTGTCAACCTCACTCCTAAATATCTCCTGATATCTCTTTCTATCTGACTCCCATTGCCTTGGTTCATGTCCTCATTACTCCTGTGGAGTAGGATATAAATGAACTCGCCAATGTGTTCCTCCTGACTTCTCTTGAGTATGGTAGAATGTCACACTCTCAAGCTTTTTGGAGGTGTGCCAGAGTTGCTGGTCATTGCCTGTCCTGCTTCTGGTCTCTGCCAGTGGGCAGTGACTGTGATTTGCATACTGCTTCCATAGCCAATTGGCCCAGGGATGGGCTTCTGTCCTAAAGGTGGCTCCTTATATAGATTTGGTCAGCCAACTTAGGTCATGGGTGCCTGGTTGTAAAATATAAGCTGAGAAAAATTCCTCTTTTAGGATTTCAGAATAGAGAAGCCTGAGAGGCTCAGGGTGCTATATTGCTGAACAGAAAGGTCAGCAGTAATGATGGGCATGAGCAGGCTGCAGCTATGAGGAAGCAGATACTGTGTGTAAGCAGGGGAGCTGTGAGCCAGGAGAAACCAGGGAAGAAAATAAGCCAAGGCACTGTGAGAAGGGTAATGTTTCAGTTTTGGGTGGTTCTTTAATTGGACTTCTGAAGCCTGGCTGTATTGTGATTCCTACTGTCAGATGTCCATGAGATTGCTGCATTATTTAAAAAACCCCAGTCTGAGTATGCCCTTGTTTCCTGCAATAAACTGGCCAAAGAGCTATGTGTTCCAGTAAGCTCATAATGTTATGAGGAGACATGTGGAAGAAAGAGGCACTATTCTAGAGCAGAAATATGAAGTTCCAAACTATTCCACTTCTTCATAAGGCATTAGGTTGAAGCGGGGGGAAAAAAAGGAAGGTTGTATCACTTTTTCCTTTGGAGGTGAATGAGGAGCTTCTTATATCAAAATTAATCTTCATATAAAAGGAACAAATTGATCCTTGCAAACATAATTTCGGAAAGGAAAAGTAATTGCTGCTACAAACATCACATGAAAATCACAGTAATAGGTGACATAAAACTGATACTCGCCAGTGGGATAATCAAACCACCTTTTAGATGCCATATTTCTAGATATCTACCTTTCATTTTGCCAACTGTTGGGACCCATGGGTTTGCTGAAGATCTCCAGGATACTTAGTCACATGACCATATTCCACTCTGAAATAAGAATTGATGAGTAAGTTTATTGAAGATCTATAGGTTAAAACCAACATTAGGTATATGTAACTAATACTCTAAATATGAGATACCTTCAGAAAGCATCTTTCTGTCTCCCTCTATCCCTATATATTTGGTGGATGAATTTTTCGCTGTTTAGGATAAAAACAACAGGTCATTTCGGGACTCTTGAACATTCTCAGGCAATAGAATGCCCCATAGTCACTTGAAATTGTTTTTGGTGCACCTAATGTCATAATCAAAACTTAAGATGTGGTTTAAAGTTAAGTTGTATCTTTTCCCTGACTGAGAAGCCATGTCGGGGTGGGAAGCTGAGGAAGGGGAGCGTCTTCCTCTCCTTGTTCTTGGCAGCTTCTGATCCTTCTAGAGTTGCTATGGGAGAAGGAAAAAGTGGAGACGGGTGAGAATGTTCTTATTTCAGTGGTGGAGTTGTACACTGGCCTACTTTCTGGACCCGATAAATAGTTAAAGCAGACCACACTTGGCATAGGCTGTTGTGGTTTCTTGGGAGACTGTACCCATTACTGGTGATGTCTTGCCTGCAGTTCCCTGATTCGGGCAAACGGGCTCTCCATTCAAGCAGACCCCTCAGCCCCTAGGAACCCAGTGTTCCCCTCTGGGTCTCCCCTTCTGAGGTGTGCCTGCAACGAAGGTGCCCTCATACCAGTCCCCTCTCACATTTGGTTCATATTTGGTCCACGAGGACACACACACACAGACACACACACACACACACACAGACACACACACACACACACACACTTACTTCCCTGGGACAAACTCAGAAAAACAGCATCAGCTGCCTTCACTGTACAGCCAAAGCTGCTTGCTAAACTATCTCTTGCCTGATTTCCCAGGAGAATTAGACCACTATGTTCTTCTTACCCAAGGACATACATTCGCTTTCCAGTGAGTCCAACTTATGCCCCTCCCTCTTGATATGAAGTGACTCCCAACCTTTCTACTTTGGTAGAAAATAAGTGAGAGGACATCTTATTTTTAAAAAACTCCTCCAAAGATCCTCTCTCCCAGGTTCATAATAATCCTCCACGTGATCTAGTATTTCCTTGAAATGTAGCATCTATTATTTCTTCGTGCCTCAGCCAATACTTTAGTTTGAGCATCCTATATCATGGGATTCTTGTTTGAAATTCTAGTATCAGAAATTTGTTGTTGAAAACCTGTTTCACCTTTAGTCTCTGCACTTCCTGCAAACCATAACCACGTGGTTATACTCAGGTAAGAAGGGCTCCAAGAGAACAAATGTCTCTAGGCTTTCTGGCCAGCCATGCTTTCTGAAGGAAACCAATGGATTGTCTCCATCTTAGTTGAGCAGACACTGAAAGAAACTCTTGGAACCTTTCCAACTGGTGGTCTAGGAGAAGGATCAGCAACCTAGGACCTAGGGGCTACACAAATCTCACCCTGCCTGGAGAAGGCAGGAATGTACACAGAACACCCAGACACACAAGTGGAGGACCTTGTCTGTGGCATCCCTGGTTGTATTGAGAGTGGGATTGTCCTGCAGGACTACTAGAAGGGACTGTTGAGCTCAGCAGGCTTAAGGACAGGAAGAAGGACTGCAACAGGCTGGGGCAGGGAGGTCAGACATCCCTGAGTAGTCAGGAGCCAGAAGGACTGACTATGGATAAAGGCAGAAAGCATGGGAGGCTACTGCTGCTGGGGCAAAAGCACATTAGCTAAGGCCTTCACAATATGGATCCCAATCTACCTTGCCAGTCTCATCTCCTTCACTCTCCTCCCCTTTACTCCAGCCACACAAAGCCACCTGGCATTTCCTGAATATGCTGTGTCCTTCCACACCCTCATATTTTTACATATACTGTTTCCTTATAGAATACCCTCCTCACTCCCAATCCCCATCCATTGCTTCTATTCAGCCATCAAGACCTAGCTTAAGTCTAATTTTCTGTGAATCATTCCTGCTACTTTCCCCACCTGGTACCATTTGACACATGTCAGTTCCAGCCCTCATTGCACTATGCTATGATTTATTCACTTGTCTCTCCTTGCTCCTTAACAGATAGTATCTCAAAGACAAGGACTATGATTTATTCATTTCTGTACTCCCACTACCTACTACTGTGCTTCAATGCTGTAAGGACTTGTATTCTCTACTGCTATGTAACAAATTATCATACATTTAGCAGTTTAAAACAATACATATTTATTGTCTTTCAGTTTCTGTAAACCAGAAGTCTAGACTTGGTGTGGCTGGATTCTTGGATTAGAGTCTCACTGAGCTGAAATCAAGATGTTGGTCAAGGCTGCAGTTCTCATCTGTCGTTGTGGATCCTCTTCTAAGCTTACTGATTATTGGCAGAATTCATTTCCTTGAAGCTATAGGACTGATGTCCCCATCTTTCTGCTAGTTTTTGGCTGAGAACTACTCAGTTCCCAGAGGCTACCCAGTTTCTTGCCATGTGGTTCCACTAGGCAATTCACAGAATGCTTGCTTTCTTCCCGGCTTGCTAGAGTACATCTCTCTACTTTCCTCTTTATAACTAAGCAGAGAGAATTCTCTGCTTTTAAAGGGCTCACCCAGTTAGGTCAGGCCCACCCAGGATAATTTGCCTTTTGCCATATAATGTAACATCATCACAGCAGTGATATTTCCACCCACACTCAAAGGGACAGGGAATTATCCAAGAGTGGGGATCACTGGGGTCATCCTAGAATTCTGTCTACCCCAGGGTTCAATATTTGTGTCAAATAAATGTTCTAGAAATTTGTAAATTATAAACACTGCTATTCAATTGCTAAGATTTTGTTCTTTTCTTTTTCTTTCTTTTTTTTTTTTTTAAGAGACATGGTCTCACTATGTTGCCCATAGTGACTCAAACTTCCGGGCTCTTCTGCCTCAGCCTCTCAAGTAGCTGGGACTACAGGCATGTACCACTGTACTCAGCTTAAAAGGCCTTTTCAGTTGCTTCCAGATTTGTGTTGAATCCAGAATGGTTGGGGATACTGTATGTGAGGTAACAGGAGCCCCCTGCAATGAGTCCACGGAGTACTGGAAATCTGGGGCTGTGGGGCAGGACCTGGCCTGCCAACTGACTGGCTGTGTGACCTTGGGTTAAGTCCCTGATATTCTCTGAATTCAGATTCCTCCTCATATATAAAATGGGAGAGTGGGACTAGATAATGTCTAAGGTCAGCTAGCTCTAATATTCTATATTAAGACTGAATCATCCTGATCAAATTAAAATCTAGTGACTCACAGTATCCAAATTCATTCAAATAGTTTAAAAAATAATTTCATTACACATGGAATTGCAGTGGTAAGATTTTAAGAGGAAAGGCAGTTTTGTTTTCAAGTGAATCCATTTCTACACTGGCTTAATCTGACTAAATATAAATAAGGGTATGCAAATACATTTCTACTCTTTACATAGAATGGCAAAGAGTATTTTATCTTTAGATGACATATTTATGAGTGATTTTTTCCAAGATATTAAAATTTGATTTTAAAAAACCTACTGTCTTAAAATAAGTTAAATTGGCCGGGCGTGGTGGCTCACGCCTGTAATCCCAGCACTTTGGGAGGCCGAGGTGGGCGGATCACAAGGTCAGTAGATCGAGACCATGGTGAAACCCCGTCTCTACTAAAAATAGAAAAAATTAGCCAGGCGCAGGGGTGGGCGCCTGTAGTCCCAGCTACTCGGGAGGCTGAGGCAGGAGAATGGCGTGAACCCGGGAAGCGGAGCTTGCAGTGAGCCGAGATTGCGCCACTGCACTCCAGCCTGGGCGACAGAGCGAGACTCCGTCTCAAAAAAAAAAAAAAAAAAAAAAAAAAAAGTTAAATTAACTCAATGGATAGTAACTGAATAACTACGAAAGGCAGTCCTCAAATATTACAAATCAATTTAATAACTGTGTAGAGAATGTTGAGATTTTTATATAAATTTTAGGGGTTTAAGTCTTTCTTTTGTTTTTCTCAAATGATGCCTTTTTGGCTAGGATAATAATTCTCTTCTACTCAACAAAAATGAACTCTAATTTTAAACAGGTATTATTAAATCCCACTGAATAGGCTTCATGCAGATGTATTCCTTAAAACATCCCTTTATTGACTGTGCACAGTTATTAACAATTCACATTTCACTTTATCTACTGAGTGGAAGAGCATTTATTCTTTCATTAAAAAGTTAAGCCCTCCGGGGCAGCAGCAGGAATGCAGAACCTTCTTCCTATAAATGGCATTGCCCAGTGAATGTGAAGTGCTTCTCTATTAATACAAAAAGGATAAATAAGACAAATGGACTTCTCTCTCCCTCCATCATCTCCCTCCCTGCCAGTATGCTCTTCTTATTTCATAAAATGCCATTAGGCAAATAGTTCCCACACTGATATGTCCATCAACCAAAAGAGGAATGTCAACATTTATTTGGCACCACTGAATTCAGAACATCCTTAGGGTTTTGTACAAGTGACAAAATGAGTATCAGGCCATGGTCATTTCCTTAGGAAGATGCTTTATGGGAGGAGAGGGTGGAAAATCATGAGGACATAAGTCAGCCTCCAGTACTTTGCTGCTCAAGTTTCAGGAGCTGTTTTTCAAGTTTTGAGGTGTTTACTCGATGCATCATCAGAAACTGGCCATTCAAGTGAAAGACAGGAATGTCAAATTTATACCTTTCATACCAGACAGAGTTTTCTGGAAGTGTGATGTTTACCTCCTGTAAAATGAACTGAAACAGAGACAGACTAAAAGCTCTGTAGTTTAGAGACCATGGGGTGATGTAACAACTGCAGTGATAAACGGATCCCCAGACCATTTCTTATGCTGTTTTCCTTATAGTTGCTTTTTTAGGTCCACAGTCATCTAACATCCCTGATTTCCAAAACTTGACTGGTTTCATTAGATTTTCTACTTCCTGATCTTGCTGCTTTTCTGTTACCCTTGTTACATTCCGCATCAGGACAGTACTCAGTTCCAATGAAATAAAACATGTCTCAGTCGGGAAGCTGACTGAGAATTAGGACAGAAATGTTTTGGTTATAGGAACTGGAAAGGTGTATGTTACATGAAAACACATTGGTGCAAACTGCAAAACAAGATAAAAGGAATGAGGCAAAAGTTTAAAGAAAACACGAATACTGCACCTGCTAGTTAACTTTGACTCATTAAGAGCCAGAGTAAGAAAACCAGTACTGCTCAGAGAAAAGTACTTAGGTGTAATGAGTTTTATGGTAATAAGCACTAAACTCTCTCTGAAGAATAGAAAGAAAATTTAAATGAAAAATCATTTAATCTCTTTTCCTAAAGAAAGGATCCAGGCAGATACTTTATACCACATCTAATATTCATTCCACATACATAAAAGCCACACTGTATTATATTACCCTGTTTTTATACGGCTTGAGTACTTCCTTGGCTTCATCACAAAGGGGGCATGGGTCCTACAGGAAGAAAAAAAAATCAAGCGATTAAACCCAAAGAATGGCATTTGCCCTTACAAAAACAAAACAAAACAAAAAACCCCTAAGAGGCAGATTATACTTATTTTAAAGAATAGTTTTCTGTCACGTTAGTTACACAGCTTTTCCAAAGTAAAACACTACCACAGAATCTTATAAATAATATTTCATAGACTCTCTGCATTTTTTTGGTTGTTTTGTTCTGATTTTTCTCCATAAATGAAGCTATGTGTATGTGTATTATACATACACATAGATGTTTCTCTTTTTCACTGATCTAAGGACTTTGTCCTTACTAGGTCAGGTGCACCCTTGTGGCCTCATACAGTTGGCCTGGCTGACACCATGAGGATGGCTTAAAGTCTGTTCTGACTGAAAAGCGCTGAGCCTTGCCAGCCTGTTTTTCCTAATCAGTCCACAGGAACAAACCCATTAGAATGGAGTTAGATAGTAATTGCCTCATCTTTAAAAAGGAAAACAAATCTCTATTCACTTCAATGATTATTGCACTGCCTGTTTTCTCATTACAAGTGTCAACAATAAGTTTCCTGGACAAATTCTCCACCTGAAGAGCAAACAACTTTTAGTGTCCATTGTTTGCACTCATAAACCATCTAGCAGAGAAGTCTGATGAGAATACTATGGATCGGCAGATTTTATTTTTTTCTACTTTCTCCTATATTTTTATTATACATTTATTATATATATTATATATATGAGACTATATTTTTTTATTATACTTTAAGTTCTAGGGCACATGTGCACAACGTGCAGTTTTGTTACATATGTATGTTTGCTGCACCCATTAACTTGTCATTTACATTAGGTATTTCTCCTAATGCTATCCCTCCCGCCTCCCTCCACCCGACGACAGGCCCCAGTGTGTGATGTTCCCCACCCTGTGTTCAAGTGTTCTCATGGTTCAATTCCCACCTATGAGTGAGAACATGCGGTGTTTGGTTTTCTGTCCATGTGATAGTTTGCTCAGAATGATGGTTTCCAGCTTCATCCACGTCCCTACAAAGGACATGAACTCATCCTTTTTATGGCTGTATAGTATTCCATGGTGTATATATGCCATATTTTCTTAATCCAGTCTATCACTGATGGACATTTGGGTTGGTTCCAAGTCTTTGCTATTGTGAATAGTGCCACAATAAACATACATGTGTGCATGTGTCTTTAGAGTAGCATGATTTATAATCCTTTGGGTATATACCCAGTAATAGGATTGCTGGGTCAAATGGTATTTCTAGTTCTAGATCCTTGAGGAGTCACCACACTGTCTTCCACAATGGTTGACCTAGTTTACACTCCCACCAACAGTGTAAAAGCGTTCCTATTTCTCCACATCCTCTCCAGCACCTGTTGTTTCCTGACTTTTTAATGATTGCCATTCTAACTGGTGTGAGATGGTATCTCATTGTGGTTTTGATTTGCATTTCTCTGATGACCAGTGATGATGAGCATTTTTTCATGTGTCTGTTGGCTGCATAGATGTCTTCTTTTGAGAAGTGTCTGTTCATATCCTTTGCCCACTTTTTGATGGAGTTGTTATTTTCTTGTAAATTTGTTTAAGTTCTTTGTAGATTCTGGGTATTAGCCCTTTGTCAGATGAGTAGATTGCAAAAACTTTCTCCCATTCAGTAGGTTGGCTGTTCACTCTGATGGTAGTTTCTTTTGCTGTGCAGAACCTCTTTAGTTTAATTAGATCCCATTTGTCTATTTTGGCTTTTGTTGCCATTGCTTTTGGTGTTTTAGTCATGAAGTCCTTGCCCATGCCTATGTCCTGAATGGTATTGCCTAGGTTTTCTTCTAGGGTTTTTATGGTTTTAGGTCTAACATTTAAGTCTTTAATCCATCTTGAATTAATTTTTATATAAGGTATAAGGAAGGGATCCAATTTCAGCTTTCTACATATGGCTAGCCAGTTTTCCCAGCACCATTTATTAAATAGGGAATCCTTTCCCCATTTCTTGTTTTTGTCAGGTTTGTCAAAGATGGTTGTAGATGTGTGGTGTTATTTCTGAGGGCTCTGTTATTTCTGAGGGCTCTGTTCTGTTTCATTGGTCTATATCTCTGTTTTGGTACCAGTACCATGCTGTTTTGGTTACTGTAGCCTTGGAGGAAGAATCAATGTCGTGAAAATGGCCATACTGCCCAAGGTAATTTATAGATTCAATGCCATTTCCATCAAGCTACCAATGACTTTCTTCACAGAATTGGAAAAAACTACATTAAATTTCATATGGAATCAAAAAAGAGCCCGCATTGCCAAGACAATCCTAAGCAAAAAGAACAAAGCTGGAGACATCACGCTCCCTGACTTCAAACTATATTACAAGGCTACACTGGCAGATTTTAAAGGCTTCTCGGCCCTTGACTGAACAGGGACCTGCTATAGGTTCTCTTGCATGAGCTCAAAACAGACCCCAAATTACTTATGCTTATATAAAACCTTCTTTTTAACAGGACAGGAAGAGATAAGCTATTATGTAAAAGAGAGGCCTTTCCTCCAGCTTAACTCATAGCTTGTTTTGAAATAAGAACTTAGACTATTAAAGGTTCTTTCTGGCCCTAATTTCCTAGAACAGAGAATTGGCTTATCATGTTATTATTAGCATTAGCAATACATAGATTATGGATAGTTTGTAATGTTTTAAGATAATCATCCTAAAATTTTCAGAGAAAGTTTCAAAAAGTCAACACAGGATCTTAAAAGCAAAAAAACATACTAAATTCAGAAGTACCAAATGTGCTAAACTTTTGCTTTTATATTAAAAACTTTAGAAGAATCTACATTGGGTTTTTTGTTTTGTTTTGTTTTTTAGACCTGGGGTCCACAGAAGTCTATGCAAATTATACCTGAAAATATGTGTATATATTTTTATGAAGAAAGGCTCATCAAATTTTAAAAGGATAAAGAACCAAAAAAAGATACCAATGGGATGGACCATTCAAATATCCTTCTCTAGGATTTTCCATGACACTTGTTATTTACTCTGTCCCTAAACCATAGTGGACATTGTTGGGTTGGCTGCCCACCACCCACTCCCCTTTCTTGTAGCAAGCATGCTATAATATTGATTCACAGGAACTACTCTCAGCATGTGGCTGATTCCATCCCAGAACAAGAAAGGTGAGAAACCTGACTTAGGCTCAGGCAATCAGTACATCCTATCCCTCAAGAATGGGCCAATCAGAGTTTTGCTGGAGTTTCTGTAGATGTCTGAGATGTGAGATCTGAGGCTTGGGATGGTTGCAGTCATCAATGATGTATTAGTCCATTTTCATGCTGTTGATAAATATATGCCCAAGACTGGGCAATTTATGAAAGAAAGAGGTTTATTGGACTTACAGTTCCACATGGCGGGGGAGGCCTCACAATGATGGCGGAAGGCAAGGAGGAGCAAGTCACATCTTACATGGATGGCAGCAGGCAAAGATAGAGCTTGTGCTGAGAAACTGCCGTTTTCAAAACCATCAGATCTCATGAGACCCATTCACTATCACAAGAACAGCACAGGAAAGACTCGCCCCCATAATTCAATCACTTCCCACCAGGTCCCTCCCACAACATGTGGGAATTATGGGATCATAAGATGAGATTTGGGTGGGGACACAGAGCCAAACCATATCACATGAGAGGAACCAAAGAGGGATTTAACTCCGAGGATGCAAAGCTGAAGAGATTGTTAACATGTTTAGTTCCTAAATCAAGATGTTCCTGAAACCAGACCAACTCCAAAATCTTTTTGTTTAACTCACTCTAGGAAGTACGTTCTATTTTTCATAACCGATAGCAATCTGATACTATACTTTTAAGCATTTACTTCACTGGATTATAAGCTGCCAAAGGTGGGAGTGCCATCTTCTTATGTGCCTAATGGTACAGAATAAGCATTAAGTATAAATACTAAGTTGAATGGAAATTGGTGTGTTTTTTTGTTTTGTTTTTAATAAATGTTTTTGGCTATATCAGCTGCTGCCCAAACTGAAGAACAGTACAGAACTGTTAGGCTGAGTGAGCAACACCAGCCTTAAGGGATTATTTAACTTCTGTGGTTTGCACATGGGTTTCCCATCATAGACTCTCAGATGATGAAATATTTTTGGTTCCATAATTTCCAACAGTGCAATATATGCTTACAGATATAAAAAGTAGTTTAGATTAAATATTTTCATCAATAAATTCATTTTTAAAACTCATTAAACTTCATTATTAGGTAACTGTCATATATATCCAAATTGCTAAAATGCCTGAAATCTCAAAAACCTATTGAAAAGAGATCTTTGTTTGAACTGCAGTATTATTCACCAAAGTTACTTCTATTAATCTGCACTTTATTTCTTTTTTGTTAAGTCACACAAAGTGATGTTAATTAGCAAAAAAGGAAATCAGTAATATCTGTATTATAATTTCAGGGAGACAAAGCTGTTAAACATTTTAAAACTAGCTTTATGGCTTAAAACTAGTATTAGGGATAAGAAAACAAGTACAATCAGTCCTCATTATTTATGGATTCCATATTTATGAATTTGCCTAATTGCTAAAACTTCTTTGCAACCCCCAAATCAATACTTGAAGTGCTTTTGCAGGTATTCACAGACATGCACATGCATAGAGTGGTGAGAGATTTCAGTCACCCGAAGCACTCATTCTATGCTGAGGTCAAACAAGGTGATGCTCTGCCTTCTTGTTTTAGCTCTCATACTGCAAATGGAAGCTAGTGTCCTTTTCATCGTCTGAATAGTGCCAGGATTTTTGCATTTTTGTGCTTTTCATTGATGATTTCACTGTTTAAATAAGCCCCCAGACATAGTGCTGAAGTGCTGGCGAGTGTTCCTAAGCACAAGAAGACTGTGATGTGCCTTATGGAGAAAATACATGTGTTCGATATGCTTCATTTAGGCATGAGTTATACACAGTTGCTATTGGCTGTGAGTTGAGTGTTAATGAATCAACAATATATATTAAATAAGGTATCTTTATTAAAACAAATTTTTTCTCAACTTTTATTTTAGGTTTGGGGGTACATGTGCAGGTTTGTCACATAGGTAAATTGCATGCCACTGGGGTTTGGTGTATAAATGATTTCGTCACCCAGGTAGTAAGCATACACCTGATAGGTAGTTTTTCGATCCTCACCCTCCACCCTCAAGTAGGCCCCGGTGTCTATCATTCCCCTCTTTGTGTCCATGTGTACTCAATGTTTAGCTCCCACTTATAAGTGAGAACATGCGGTATTTGGTTTTCTGTTCCTGTGTTAATTTGCTTAGGATAATGGCCTCTAACTGCATCCATGTTGCTGCAAAGACATGATTTCATCTATTTTATGGCTGCATAGTATTCCATGGTGCATATGTAAAAATAAAGTATCTTTAAACAGAACCACACATAAAATAAGGTTCTGTATTTGGTAGGCTGATGAAAATATGACCAGAGACTCATAGGAACCTGTGTATTTCCCCTAGGAGCAATGGTTCAATATTCACTAATTCAGGGTTCAAGGTGACTTTATAGAACATAATTACCACAAATAAAGATAATTGATTGCATTTCTAAATGATACATTTTTAAACATCATATTATAACCTATACGTCATTTTTTTCAATGTAGGGGCCAGATGACCATTAAATACATGAATTTACCCTCTGATAATTGGGAGATAATAAGGCATCTGGGTAGAAAACTGAGTTGCTGCTGTTGTGCTGATAAAGAAATTGAAGAGCAGGTCTGAAGAACGTTTATTCCATTGCCTTTCCTTTCAACTTTGTCCCCTTTTCTTAAATGTACAACTTTCTTCACCCAACAATTTTACTTTTTCACTTTGTACCTTTGTGAATAAGGTCAGCACAGGCAGAGTTGTCTTAGAGGCAGAGCAATTTCTCAGGAAGAGTCCAAAGGCGGATCTGGCAAGCGGCATGCTATTTCCTTGAAACCAGAGCATCTTAATTCTGCCAAAAGAAAAATAAAGCAGTAAACTTATGTGCCCTAGAATTGTTCCTTACAATATGAACAGTAATTTGCCAGCTTATGATGGAATCTGCAGGCTTTAGAAGTGTTTCTTCAAGTCCAGGAGTGCTGGAAAGACCTAGAAATTTGGCAAGTCTCTCTGACGTCTCAACGTTCATTGTATTCCAAACAAAACAGAATTTAGAATAGAAAAAAACCCCTTGTTATGAATTAGCTGTGTGCCTAATCACTTGGTTTCTGTAAGTAAACTGCACGGGTTTGTTAATTTGAATACAAAATTTCATCTGCAGATTTTGCCAGCATCTTGATGATCCCCTAAAATGAGGACGTTTCCTGAGATGGTTTTTATTCTCATGGATACCTTATTATACTGGCAAGCATTCAATAACACCTAGCCACTGTCATGGTAAAGAAAACAATGAGGGCCAGGTGCCATGGCTTACACCTGTAATCCCAGCACTTTGGGAGGCCAAAATGGGCAGATGACTTGAGCCCAGGAGTTTGAGACCAGCCTGGGCAACATGGCAAAACCCTATCTCTACTAAAAATACAAAAAATTAGCTGGGTGTTGTGGTGTACACCTGTAGTCCCAGCTACTCAGGAGGCTGAGGTGGGAAAATCACCTGAGCCTGGGAAGTTGGGGCTGTAGTGAGCCATGATTGCACCACTGCACTCCAGTCTGGGCGATGGGCATGATATCTTATCTCAAAAAAAAAAAAAAAAAAAAAAAAAAAGAAAAAGAAAAAGAAAAAAGAAAAGAAAAGAAAAAGAAAAAGAAACAATGGGTAGGCAGCATAAGTACCCAGGCAAAGGTTCAGACTATCCCTTATGAGACCTATGCTTCTCCACTGTGAGACATAAGAAAACACAAAGGTGGCTGGGCGTGGTGGCTCACGCCTGTAATAGCAGCACTTTGGGAGGCCGAGGCATCACCTGAGGTCAGGAGTTTGAGACCAGCCTGACCAATATGGAGAAACCCTATTTCTACTAAAAATACAAACTAGCTGGGCATGGTGGCGGGAGCCTGTAATCCCAGCTACTCGGGACCTGAGGCAGGAGAATCACTTGAACCTGGGCGGCGGAGATTGCGATGAGCCAAGATTGCGCCATTGCACTCCAGCCTGGGCAACAAGAGCAAAACTCCATCTCAAAAAACCAAAAACAAAAACAAAAAACACAAAGCTATACTTACAGGAACTATAGGAGAGAATCAGGCTGAGTTACCTTGTCAGAAAAAAAAAATCTACTCAACTCCTTAAGAAGTGTTTTAAAAGGAGATTATCATAACTTTTGGAAACCTTATACACAAATGTACTTGTGTTTCTACTGGAGGTATTCCAGTAAGAACAGCTTGGTGATCGCAGCATCCCAAACACTAGGCTTTGAAGCTTCCTCATCCTGCTACTTTGCTCAACATAAGACATAAGTCCTCTGTGATGCTACAATCATTCTGTTTATTCCTAGTTATTCTACTGTCTCCAGCTTTGTCCTTAAAACTGTAAATATTATAATTTCACTTTAAAAACACATGTGCACTGTTGGCATTGTCATTCATCAGTATTCCCAGGATGAACTAATTCCTGAGATCATAACTTTTAAACTTTGCTTTACTGTATCTCTGCAACTCCATCTATCACTTTCCCCTCCCTTGCCTTGGCAAGTTGCAACTGTAAAGTTTCTCTTTCTGTTCCTTGAATACCCAATATAATTTCTTCCTCGTTTTGCACTTGCTTTACTTATGCATGAAAGGCTCTGAAGTAGCTTCTCCTCATTTGGCCTGGGACTCATGTCATTGCCTTGGAGGTCTTAGTGACTAACTTACCAATGTTAGCCCATCACTCCCCACCCTCACACCTTGCTGTAGTTTTCTTTTGCCCTTTACTATCTAAAATTATTTATATCCCCTCCACTACAATGCAAGTTCTATAAGAACAGGTACTTGTTCACCCCCGTATCTCTAAGTACCCACAATTAACCTGGCACATAATTGGTGCTCAAATATTTATTTGGATGTTAAAAGTATTAAAGTGAGCTTTTCTCACCTTCTTTAATCTTACCTCTAACCCTGATTAGATACTCAGTATGTACAGCAGTCACTATTTGGGCCTATTCTAAATAATAAAGATCAGTGCTCCTCAGGGTACCCACAAAATTTTGAGCTGAGGTACTGCTGCTGGTTCTAACCCCTTCACCACCACCTCAAACCTTGCCCTCCTCTGCTCCACAGAGCATGACTATATTAATTAAATGTTAATCTTCACTGGAGACCAGGCTCCTCAGTGTAAGATTAGCCTTAAACTCATTTCAAACAGAATGATATAACTTTAGAGAAAACCACCAACCCATATCACGCTAGAATAAAGACCACAGAACAAAAAGACCGGATACTGATCCATGAAAACAATGATCATTCTCTTATTCTTCAGCCCTTACTCTTCCACTTCTACTTGGATCTCTCTGCCATCTAAATGATCCTGATAAATGCATAAAAAAGGAATATGATGAGAATTTTGCAAGGATCTGCTTACCAGTTGTTCCAAGGTAAAAAGTGGATCTAAACAATTTCATAACATTCTGTGCTACTCTCAATGAAGTGTTAATTACTGGTATATACATTTTTCTATAGATTCAGCAGAATAAACAATTTTCCAATAGGTAAATGTAGTTGGAGACATATCTTCTAAACACAGCTTTGTCTACACAGGCTATAAAAGTGGAGAGGAGGTACAGAATTGTTAGCTATATTTACTCTAGGTAGAAACTTATACATCATGGGATTTGGAAAGTCTCTATGCTAATGGTGGCACGCCCTTCTAGAAGAAAGAAAATTAAAAATTAGCTTTATTAAAGGCAGAAGAATTAACTTTATTTAAGAAAAAATAGTTTTATTAAAGGTCCCTGGAAATGAGAAGGATTAGGCCATCTGTGGTGGTGACCTGACTACGACCAGGGCAGTGAACTGCAGCTACATGCTTTTGGTGAAGGGATTTAAGATTTATTGATGTCTAGCTGAAAAGAAATGGAAAACACTGCTTTTACCTGGCTGAGTTGAGACTGAGGTATTAAGGCTTCTTTAAAAACTTCAAATTCACAACGGAAATCTGCTTCAGTTTTTCCAACATGACAAAACACAGCATGTGGTCTTGGTTGCACCCAAGACAAATAAAACCTGTCATAGTAAGCAGAGTTGCTATTCATTCCAGATTTGCTGGAGTATTTGTTCAACCAATCTACACAGCTAAGTAAAGTTTTCAGTGATGCTACAAACATTCTGTCTGTAACTAGTTCTTTTTTCCACTGTTACTCTCCATTTCTACTTTTTTACACATTTTAAATTGTTTAAACATGGCACATCTTTTTACTGAGAAATGCATCCATATTATGCAATTTTACTACCTGCATATTCTTCAAATACTCTTAAGGTATATGCATTTTATCGTATTGTTAAATTAACTTATATCTTTAGAAGCACTGTATTATAAAATTAGAGTCTGACAGAAAGAAAAAGCTCACTAAACCTCTTCTAGGCAGATAGTACGCTAAAATTCCTTAATTTCTGGCATTTACTTAATCCTAGAAAAGAAAAAATGAAAAATGATATACTTCAATGGGAACTCTATAATATTCTTAGAATATTTTACTAACTCTGTAAACCCTAACACCATTGCTGTCAATGTCACATTCACCAAATCATGCCTTCTTGAAGTAAAATCTTAATATGGGCTACTCTGTCAATGTGACATTTTCATTAGTTCTATTATTTTTGAACAGTATCTCAGCACTATAAAAAATATCCTGAAACGTGGTCTCTGCCTGTTAGCTCATGACTGTCAGAGGACAACACTTTTTTGATTATGTCATTGAATTTAGTCATGAAATATGTGTCCTTACTACACACAGAGACACGATTTTATCCTTCGTATTTTGTTATATGCCTCTATGATATGAGCAAAAAGAGCTGTGTTCACAATATCAAAGAAGCACAATTGGGTCACCTTTGTCACAGACTAAAAAAAAAAAGCAAAAGACATAAGACTGGATTTAGAATGTGCTTAAAACAAATTCCACAGCCTAACAATAAAGATGGTGACTCCTGCTGTTTCAAGTCCAGTGCCCCTCAGAGGCACGGATCACCCTGAAAGAGAAAGGGAATGCTGGCCTTTCAATAAAACTGAGGTTGATTTCAGTGGTCTTTATGGCAGAGTCAAATACAACATGGGAGGAGGACTGACTGGACCAATTCAGCCCTCCTTGAAGCAAGATAAGAAAAATAACTTTATAGTATTTTCCCTGCAAGGCACTGAAGGGCACACCATTAAGGCAACTGATTATAGTACAAAAAGAAGCCAGGGTCATTTGAGTCTTTATTAAAGATTATTCGTTTCGTGCATGAGGAGCTGCCCAGGCTATGGCTGCACATCGCTTGCATGGAGCTCCTGGATTCTTCAAACACTGTGTGTGTCTGATTAGAAGGGAAACAACATTATTCTTGCTTGAGGAGAGAAACTGACCTTCACTGACCAGAATTTTTATTCATACAAAGAATCTTTTGGCACACCAAATTTTCAAGCTCATGTGATCCCTCATCAGCAAGCTGCAGTGTTAGTTCATGTGCAAAATCAAAAAGTCTGCATCAGCCCAGGTACCGCCTTGGTTATTCAACAGATAATGTTGGAGCTTCTTCACAAGAGTATAATGTAAATTTAATGCTGAGCTGACATTAACTAAACACTATTACTGTAGCTCTCACTGAACCTATGTTCCCTAAAGAAGACTCAGGGCTTCTGTTCAGTCATTTGTGCCATGTGAGAAGTTAAGTGCTCTATTTCACATTTATTACCATCTAAGTGTAACATTCCTATTTTTACCCAAATGACTAGAAACATGTACAGACACACACACACCTCTTCTGGGAACAAAAACATTATTTTAGATTACTGGAAGTTTATGAAATGAGGTGAGGTTGCTCTTAGGGGACACATCTGGGTCACTGGGCTCTACCAGTCCAGCAAAACAAGGACAATTGATGCCTCCCCAGTGTGCCTGTGTGCTTTTGGTCAGTCATCTGTGTCCAAACCTCCCACTCTCCCAAACAAGTGGGAACCTAGCCTGGGATCTTGGGTGCAAGGGCAAGGGAGAAAATGACTCTTGTGGAGCCAAGAGTGACAAGAAGAGGCACCACATAGGGACAAAACCAAAACTGAAAATTGAGTAAATACTTTGATGTGTCAATTCCAAGGGGCTACACAGAGGGAAAATGAGGCTTTTGAACGGAAACAGGGAGTGGGGAGTAGAAGGCCCAATCTGGAGTGCGGCTCTAACTCACTGGCATCCATGAGATCAGAGGTGCTTTTCTAGTGTCTCAGCCTTAGCGGCCAGGGTACCTGGCCAGGGGGAAGTATTAAGGAGGCACAGCCAACTCAAACAAAATATTGCAACAGAGATACTGAGCTAACCACCCTCCTGTGGGCCCGACTGTACGTGGTGTCACGCTCAGCTTCATTCTGACTACACAGTTTGGACTGCAGATTTGCTTCCACACAACACATTAAACTATGAATAGGCCTACATTATGGCCCAGCCCTGGGGACTGAGACGCAGCTCCTCATACCACTCCCTCTATGCAGCTTCTACTTCCAGATTTCAGTGTCAACAGGTTTACCACACAGGGGATGAGAGAAGCCAGCAGAGAATCAGTCTCCAGAAAGGATTGGTCACATGAGTGCCTGGGACAGAAACTCTTTATTTCCCTTCAAATTATGACCATGACAATTTCTAAGTATCTAGATGTCGCTATTCCACTGTTTGGACTCAATGGGTGCTACATTAATTTGTATTCAACACAGTGCTCAGTGAAAACATTCTTTAGCTATTTGAAGTGTGGGCCTTGCCTAAGATTGCAATTTCACTGAAGGTATACAGCATTTACATATCCTTCACTTAGTAGATGCGCATCCCCTTCACCCTTCTAGTTCTCAGTAACATTAAGCCATTAATTTTTTATTTTATCCTGCCTGGTGTTTAGCTCATTTTTTCACCTCTAAATAAAGCTCTCAGATGGAGTAATCAACTCCACATGTTTGATACAAGTAACAAGACTAACAAGATGTATTTCAGTCATACAGATTCAGGAGAAAGGTGTTGAATTCTTAACTAAAACAATAAGTTTTATGTCAGGTTTCACAGTGATTAGTGAACCAATGATATCATTCACTCATTAGTTCCACAGTGGGGATGGAAAATGGGTTAAAAATGAATAAGAGTTGATCCCAACCCATGAAAAATCTGGTCAGAAGTTAAGACATGTGTATGTGCAGGTAAATTAGAAATACAGGAAATACTGTAACAGGGCCATATAATTCAAATGTTGTAAGAGATTGGGAAAGAAGAGTATTATAGGCTAAAATTGGAGGTGGTTTCATAAGAGAAGTATCTTAAATCATTTCATTTAGGATTTGGATATGTAGAAAAAAGAGAAAGCTTTCCAAATCCAGGGTTAGACACAAAGGTAATGTACGTAGGAATGCCATGGCTATTTGATGGGGGAAACCTTGAGTAGGGTAAAGAGACTTCTGCTGAATAATAGTGGAAAATAAGCTTTGAAGGTGGACTAGGATGAGCCTGTGGAGGATTTTAATGGTGGTATGTGTGCTGTGTTGTGTATGTCTTGGGAACCACTGAAGGGTTCTGAATGAGTGATGTGATAAAATCAGTGTTTTGAAAGATTAATCTGGCAGCAGCAGGCAGAAAAGACTGTCAAGAAAAGGAGAATGGAGGTGGGAAAGAGAAGTCAGTTATGAAAATCTAGGTGTGGGATGCATTTATTTATTCAAAAATTATCCAATATTTTTCATGTATCAGATACTATTATAGGTGCTGGGGTATGGTGATGAACAAGAAAGTAAGGTACGTTGCCGTCATGGGGTCCGTGTGCTAGTGAAGAGACTCTTTAATGTCAGGCCACTTGAGATGGTGATACGTACAGGGGAGAGATAATAGCAGAGTGATGTGATGCTGACTGAGGCAGGTTCTTTAATTAAGGTATTCTCTGAGCAGGTGTTGTTTGCGCTGGAGAGGAAGGAGTATATGCAAAAGCCTGTAAGTGAGGACAAATGATTTATTGAAAGAAACAGAAAAGATCATACGGCTTAAGCAGAGTACAACAAGGAAAAGGGGATACAATCAGGAGATGAGGTTAACCCACAGTAAGCAGGGGTCAGATCATGTAGGCCTTGCGGGTTATGTTAAAGAATTGAGATTTTATTCTAAGTACAATTAGATTTACAGGAGGGAAGTGACATGATCTCATATGTTTGAAGAACAGATTGTTGCAGGGCAAGAGTGGAGCAGGGATGCAGGTAGAAGGCTACTGCAATAGTTTGGATGAGACGGGATGGTATGGACTAGGGCAGAAATAGAGTCAACAGGACTTGCCAATGAATTGGACATGAGGAATTAAAGAAAAGAGGGCATTAAGGACAATCTCAGTTTTGGTCCCAAGCCTCTAAGTGGGTGGCAGGGCCTGTTACCAAAATAAGAAAAACTGAGGCAAGAACAGATTGAAGAATATGTCAGACCAAGAGCTTGGTTAGGGACATGTTAGAACTCACATAGAGAATGACATACACAGGTTTGATACTCAGGAAAAAAGTCCAGGTCTAAAGATAAAGACTTGAGTCTCCATCAGTTTAAGGATTATATTTACAGCTACGAAACTGGGTGAAATCATCTAAAATTGTACAGAAAAAAAATGAGGGCCGAGGATAGATCTCTGAAGCAATTCAACATTTAGAGGTTGGATCGAGAGGAACCAGCAAAGGAGGCAGACAGAACAGCTGGTGAGGTAGGAGGAAAACCTGAAAAGTGTGTCATTACAGAAGTCAATGAGAAAGCGTTTACAGAATGAAAGAATTGTCCATTGTCAAGGAGACTGATGAGGGCTTGACTAGAATAGGGACAGTGAAACAATCTACCACAAATCAGAAGAGATGCATCTAATGATTGCTTCAAAGGAATGAAATCTTTCAACCAATGCTACCCGTAAAATGAAATACCTTAAGTGGTTCTTACCCAATTTAACATCTTAACTAAAAGGAGATCTTTCTGGAGAGGATGGAGTGGGGAGGGTGGGAAGAGTGAAAGCAAATGTTGACTGGGTATCTCAAAAAGAGATGATCAAGGTAAAAATCTCCGTGTAAGTTATAAAGCAGAATAGAAAAGTAAAGCTTAAGTACTGATTACTAAATAATACTAAGAGATCACTATTAATAATAATGATTCTATTGACTGAAATGTGCTTTTACTGGCCTCAAATGAAAGATTTAAATCTCTATTAACAGCAGTCTCAGAAATAGGGAATTGCAAAACTGAAAAAAATTTCAAATAGAAATAACTGAAAGTTTTCTCACAAATACTATTTAAACAGGAATTTCTAAGATAAGACTGTTTAAAGATTCAACATATTTATCTGCACCTAAGTATGCCACTAATCTAGGTAAGACTGACTAGCAAATACCTTGGCACCAGGTATCGGCTTAAACTTACTCAGCCTTCACAAAATTATGAAGGTACTGAAATTTAGATTTTGAGAAATCAAGGTTTCCCCTTGATGGGTTTTAAGCACAGGCCAGTTCCCTTCCAGTTGCTTTTCCCCAATATTTGTTTTTATTTCTCAAACAGGGAAAAATTCAGTACTATTATTGTTTTACCAAGGATATCCTCAATTCATGTACATCAAAAAAGAAGCCGCCTAAGTAATTGTAAAGGTGGATTTTATTCACAATCTTTAAAGACAAAACTTGTTCCAAGTGGTTCTGAGTAAATTGTCTAGAGAGGTCAAAATAAATTTAAACCAACACAGCTCCTACTAACTAATCAGTCAGGGGAATTAAGCATAAATGGTATCATTCTTCATTTTGAGCTTTGAAGTTATTCTTCATATAGAGTTTCTGTTGAAATTCAGCATGTTTGAATTCCCTGTGTTCATTTTTAGGTGAGGATTTCATAAACATAAGCCCCAAAGAGAGAGGTAAATCCTCATCTCCTAAAGCCTCAGTTTCATCCACAATTAAATGGAAATGCTACCACTTGTCCCATTCTCTCATTTTAGAAACCCAAAGGAACTGTGCCTGGGGCTTTGGGCCTCAAGCATTCTCCTGATCAGAGAAGGGGAAATCCCATGCTAAACAAATGCCATGGGAATAGGCTATGACTAAATAAGGCCTGGAATAAAAAAATCCAAAGTAGTTTTTACCCGTAAGAGCCTAAAATAGACCCTTAAAGAGGACTCAAATTCACTTACAGGTCCAGGCAGAAGTTTAAAGTTGTTCATTGCAGACTCTCTTTTCTCACTCCTCAATCATAACTGGTAAGTGCTGGTGTCAGAAGGAACCAAGTTGGAAAATGGGGAAGGTGACACTAGGGCACTCATCTTGCAACTGTCTAAGTATCCAAGATGGAACTCCCCCTACAAAGAGAAAATAATGAATTTCTCTTTCTATTAAACACATTTTAAAGATGATTTTAAATGAAAGATCCTCTTCATCTTGGCATTCTCTTTCCCATCCAGAAGCACTGCTATCTTTGCCTCCGCGGTGGCAAGCTGACAAATGTAAAGTGGAGGGGAAGAGGAGTCTTCAGTATAAGCAAGATTTTGTTTTAGAATCTTTAGATCTTAGCAGTCACACTTTCCAGATCATTGTTTCAGAGGAGTCTACTCAGTAATGGGGTTGGTGCACATGACAATATCAGGGAAGAGTTTCCAAACACTCAGCTAAGAAAATAAAATAATGATGCTAATCAAGAACAGTAATGTACACTCACCATATACCCCCTCTAGTTCCCAAGAGTCCAAAGAGAATTCTGGACTAATTCCTGTTAACACAATGGGTTTGTACACACTACACCCCTCCCCTCCATCCTCAACTCCAAAGATACTGACTCAGCAACTGGCCTGGAGCCAGAGCAGCATATTCCAAATTCAGAATGTGCAACAACGTTCGGTTCAATTATGACATAATGGCTGCAAAGCTGTTCCTGAAAGCCAAGAAAACCTGAATAATGTGGTTGGGTTATATCATACATGAGGACTTAATAGAGTTTAAAAACCAATTTGAAAATTCCTTCATTCCATAAAGATAGCATTAAGATGAGGGCAAAATCATTCTAGTTCAAGGGATGGGAACAAAGTATATAAGGAATTATGCAGACTCCTTTCCACGTTATCCTTCTTAACCAACATGACCCATTCCCTTTGAAGATATCTCTTATACTTAGTACTGACCTAGAAAGAAGACAATTCCATTAAACATCTTAGTCTTACTGTACCCAGCTAGTAATGCAAGTTTCCCTGCTATTTAAAAAGCACATAATCCCATTTCCAAAAACAACTGTTTGCAATTCAAAAACCATCCACCCAGGCAATGTCTTCTCTTTGTCCCTAAAATTCCAACCACTTTCAATTTATCTTGTCAAAGAGGTGAAGTTATCTTTGTGCCCCCACAAAACCTAAAAGACGTTTCATTCATTGCTAGCCATTTTGTAGCAAGTGACTTTGGACATTGAATTGCTAAATCCAGCATTTCCCTGGACTTGTGATAACAGTTAAGACCCAGGCCTGTAGAAATAGTGTTCAATCTGAATGTTGGGAGCCATCCACTCCTGCTTGATGTTAGGCTGTGGCATCCCTCAGTTATGCGGGATTCTACAATCTTTTGAGTCTATTCTGTTTTTTAATAGCTATCATTGATAGAATTTTTTAATGTTTTGGAACTGGAAGTGACTTTGGAGATTCCTCTTGCTTTATGTATAAGCAAACTAATGCTTAAAAAATACTACATTTTTTAGTTCATTTCTCTATATTTTCTCCTGGAACAATGGCATATTTTTATATATAATGAGATCAACACAGAATTTCAGAACTAGAAGGGATCTCCAAGTTCAACCGTCTTTCTTCCAAAAAAATCTCAAAACACTTTTCATATTAATCCTCAGGGTATACCAATTAACAGATACTTCATTTTGTATAAGGCTTAATTTAAGGATGGAGAGAATGAGGAAAGTCTCAGTTTCAGACAGAATTCTTTTACCATAAGAATTAGGCTCTGTTCTCTAAATTGAAAAAGATTCACATTCATTTCATTTTTGAACCTGGAAAAATGGCTGAATTTACTGAGTTTTTCTTCACTGGATAGAAGGACTATGTGTTTTAAGAAACAATGAGTTTTAAAAAAATCAAATAATTCAACGTCATGTCCTTCCCTCCTGACTAAAAATCATTTCCCCATTATTTCATGATTAACATGAAAAAGCACTGGAACAACGAGAGTAAATTCATTTGTTTCCAGTTGTAACAATGTGGTTTCTGCTGCAATCCCATTGGCAACAGAAGGCATCAGCATATACCACCACTGTCCTATTACAACACAAAAAGCTGTCAACTTTGAACTGCTCTGAAATGTTGTTAGTAAAGTAGACAAGACAAGCGTGGATTTCCTTCAATATTATTTGGGCAACCTAGACTTAAAATAGTGACCAGACTTAGGATAGTGACTCTACAGAGGTTCTCTATGCTTAAGGCAAGACCAAACCAAGATACTGGTGCCCTACGTAAGCTAATAATTTGGCACACTTTCAAGCAGATACCCTTCAAATATTTGCCAAACAGGTGTTTGGGTGAGGCATTGCATGGCAGACCTGGAGAGAGTGTGGAGACAGGATTGGCGGAAGCTTTCAGCTTGCATATTCTAAACAACAAAGGACCCACAACTGACCAGGTCAGATCTCCTTGGAAGGCAGTTTGAGGAGCATCTAATGGATTCCCAAATACACTCTTCCCTGCTCCAAGCTGTTTATTAAAGCATTACTTCTGTCTCTAGTAACAATCTGAAAGGAGGTTACTGCTTTATATTCTTTTCTCTATCTTGTTACATTCCCAGTGTTTTATACTTTTTATAGATCCAACCTCCCTTCAGGGACACTATATTTTCATTTCTACAGCTTGTACTGAGCATTTGCAATGTGCCAGGTGCTGTGCCATGTATTGGAAATATAAGAGTGATTAAGATATTGTCCCTGCCCTTAAGGAACTCACACCTTGAGCAGGAGAAAGACTCACAAACAACACAATACCACAGTGATGAAGGCTATAACAGTAAAAAGGCTGTTACTGGATATTACTGGTGAAATGGTCTGATATGCTTGGAGATGGATACTTTCTAAAAATAGTAGGTAGGTACTTTCAGTTTGCCTCCATCTCTAGAAACTTTAACTTTGGTAAGGATTGGAATAAAAAGAGAGTAACATTTTCATGTTTCCTGTTCTCCGTGGCTGTACTGGGATGGGAAGTTAGGGATGTGGAATCATATCTATGCTAAACTTAGCCAAAACTTTTCACTTGAATTTTCTTCCCCAAATGATTTTGTCCCTAGAATTAGTTATGCAATACTAGGGGAAGGATAGAGGAAGCTCACCTAGTCCCGGCTGTGTAGTTACACATACCTGATCCAGATGATTTCTCCTCTTTGAAATAATTGCAAACAAGATTAAAACTGTATTCAGGAACTATTCCAGCTGGCTTTTGGCTTCCTCTGATGTATACTCCTTGAATAAAGCAGTAGCAAAAATTAGATTTAAATAAGGAACATAAAATCACCTCACTACTTGTACCAGATCACCTCAAGGTCCTGCTATGTGGGAAACCCGAAACCCTAGCATTAGAGTAACTGAATACATCAGCCAGCTAGAGTATACACAAGTTATGAAATAAAAAACTTTAATAATAAAAAATAACCTATTTTAAAGGGATTTCTCACAGTGCCTCTGGGTACTTTAGAGCCAGGCATCTGGAACAAAATAGAAACACAGTCCAATCAATTCCGAAGTTGGAAAAATCCTCGTTTCTATTACTTACCTGCCAACAGTCCATCTAAATAAAACCACACAGTCACATATTCCTCTGATGAAGGAGACAAAAAAATATTGATCCTTCCTTGGCATGTGGCTATTGCTGCCACAGCAGCAGGGAAGAAAGACAATCTGAGGATCCTGCCTGTTTAAAGCACCAGCCCCACCAATTTTAATTTTCACAACAGGGCCTTTCTGGTTCCAGGCAATTCCTCAGTAGAGCAGGACCCAGGTTTCTGGGCTACAATATTTCACATAGAACCATGATTAGTTCTGCTTTGCCCCAGTATTATAATTATCCAGTATTTCCAGGGTGTATCTTTTTTCCCAGTGTTTTAAATCTTTCTGCTATTTACCTATAATGTACCTCAATGTATACAGCTCCAAATATTGGTAGAGCGCTTCACATGCATTTTTATAAGCTAGTCCTCAGAATATGACCAAATGAGAAGACTGTGGCCTCTAATAGGCACCTCAGCTTGTTCAGCGTTGTGCACCAAGGCACAGCTCTAGTGGCTGCTTAAACAAGGCAATGTATACTAATGCTGGGAAATGCGCTACAAAGTATTGGGATATAACAGATCTTAGACACTATCCCTGTCCTTGAGGAATTGAGAATCTTGGGGTCAAGCTAAGGCCATACTATGGATTTTTTAAGGGCACTAAAATGTAAAGTACCACATACACACTATTTATTAATAAACAAGAATAAAGATCACCCAAGCCAAACACTCCTTGTTAAAGACAGCGTTAGAGACAGTCACAAGTCTTAACTGACAATGACATTTTAGTGGGGACTTTTCTACCCTTGGACTTAAGAAACTGTATGAGCTGCTATTTGTCGGAAGTGAATATTTGTTGAGAATGTACAGTCTATGATTTATTCTCTCACTGTTCAGTACCCAGAGGGTTGCTTTTGCCCAATAAGGCTGAGAGGAGATCCAGACAGCTGATGCAGAGAGCCCCGGCACTCACAATGTTCCCTGCTGCACCTTTCAACCTTTTCACCCCAATTAAAGGTCAACATGGCTGCTCAAAAATATTTATTTAAAAAGGCAGTCTGCTCAGCGGGCTCCCAAGTGTGATTACACTACCACTTCATAGAATTCAATTAAACCCAGGACGGGGCATCTGTGAATCACCGGAAGAGTATGAAGTTGAGATGTTTTCGGCTTTCTCTTAAAAAAAAAAAAAGCTTCCTTTTCCCGCCCGTCATTTCTTTACTTCCCAGAGCGCCATCACAGACACACGCACACGCGTTTATAATCTCCCCTCGGGTGGTTCATGGATTTATGGCTCCCGGTTTAATTAAATTCCCTCTAACGACAATCTAAATTGGCAGCATGCGGCACAGCGAACCCCCGCCAGCCTGCGCGTAGGCTGAGAGCCCGAGACCTGCGAACGCCCACCCTCGGCGTGGGGCTAAAGGCACCCACCTGAGCCTCACGCCGCCAACGTCTCTGCTTCCGCCCTGCGCCGGGCACTTCCGCCCTCACCCGCCAGGCGCCGGCCCCGCTCCCCGCACTTCCGCTCCACGCCTGCAACACTGCCGGCTGGGCTCTCAGATGGGGTCCCGCCTACGCTCTCGAGGATGGCGGCGCCTGAACCTTTACTCATGAAGAGTAACACACAAGCCAAGGCCAAACTAAAAAACAAAACACGGAAAAGTGACCCCGCATGTTTAGGAACCATTTAATAACGAGCCTCAGGTGCGGGAGCCAACTCTTGGAGGCTGCGGAGTCCGAGCCATTTTAACCCCTCTGCTTGCGTGCATTCTCTCGTTAATTTAATATTTACTCTCCTCCCCCACTAGGTCTTGGCTGAACTAGGTTATGGGGAATGCGATGAGCAAAACTGGCAGCCGTACCCTCCCGCAAACTGAAAATCGTGTGGGAAAGCAGACATTAGGAAATCATCCCTGATTAAATAGGTAATGCGTTTATTCAGCTAAGTGCTTTGCAGGGAAGGAATATGAGAAAAGATCTGAGTGGGATCTCGTTGAAGAGGTAGCTTTGGGGCTGGGATTTGAAGGGCGTAGGTTGAGGACAGAGCTCTGCAGGCTGTGGGAAGCGTCCGGTGGAGGGTGTGCGGTATGGGTTGTATGCAGAAGACTGATGAGTATGACTGAGGCTTAGAGGGAATGGGGGAGAGAGGTGGCAACAGGCTAGAGAGGGTAAGCAAGAGTCTGGCCATGCAGGGCCTTTCAGGTTTGTGCTAAGGGTAGCTGGGGGCATTTCTGTTTTATGTGGGAAGGGGGTGATTTGATTGCTTTTCCATTCTGAAAGGATCCCTCAGCTTTGGGAAGTAGATGAGAAGGGTTGAGGATAGGCAAGAGTAGAACAAGCAGGGAGGTGAGGAAGCTACTGAGCAGTCCAGATTGTAGGTGTGGTGGCTTGAATGGTGGTATAGTAAATAATGAGAAAATGATGGATAATAATTGTAGTAATACTCAAAGCTAACATTTGTTGATTGCTCACAAAAAGCTTTATACTCATTAGTCTGTTTAATCCTGAGAACAATGCAATTAAGTATTAGTACCATTTTACAGATGAAGAAATGAAGGTTTAATAACTTGCTGAAGTTCTCACAGCTACAAAATGGTAGATTTGGAATTCCATCTCGTTCTGTCTGATGTCTTAAGCTTCCCACTATAAATTCAGTGTGTACTCAGTGATTTTAAAAAAGATACAAAGAAAACCAAGGTCAGGAATGAATTCCTTAAACCACACTGATTATGTGATGTTGCTGGAAGCTGCATTAAGATAGTAGAATTTACAAGTTCTTTGTCACTTCAGCATTTTCTGATAGGCTAAAGAAGGAATTTTGTGACTGTCAACAGACTACCTATGATTATTTTTGAATTAATGCACTCTGATAAGACTTAGTTTTTCTGGAAAAAAAAAAAGTCAAGTGGTAAAGCACACTCCACCTAACAGTTGCTGATAGGATGTCTTTAAAGAAGGGATCTGGGGTCCAGTTATAAACACCTTGGTGGAGCATGAGTATCTTAGATATTGTGGAGTGACAGAAAAGCTTACTAGAAATGTAACTCCAGATCAGCTTCCAAATCTCGTTTATTGTTGGAAGACAAAGGTTTATAAAATCACTTGGACTTATGAAACCTGATTTCACCCACTGAAGGAAAAGAATGGATTCACCAAGGCCAACAATGAAGGCTTTTAGCACTGGTTGTGAGTAAATTTCTCTAAGGAGCCAAAAGTTCACAAATTTTCAGAATTTGAGTTTCATCAGTAAGAATTTCTTGGGTTTGTAAGTGATAATACAAGACCCGGAGCCTCCCCATTATTGTTTTGGTTAGAGGGAGTCCTGTGGAATGTCTGGGAATCCCTGAGAACTCACTATGGTTGATACCCTCTTTGGGAGTGCCTGGCTGACTGCCATGAGCTCAGAGGACCAGTTTAGCCTCTAGATCCAGGGCCTACAGTGCTGGGGAAAGGAGCTCTGCTTGGGAAAATATCTGGAGTCTGGCCAGGAAAAATGATTGTCTACAAAACCAAAAAAAAAAAAAAGGCAGTCATAGCAAAATTAATAAGCATTTATTAAATGATCACAAAATCGAACACTGTGTCAGCTTCATTAATGGCTGGATTTAGCATTCATAACAACTTCATTACATTGGAAAACAGTTTTTAGATGAGATGCTCTCACCAAGTGAGAGTTCCTGAGTATATGTGATGAATGTAGAGAAATTATATTTTAACTTTTAGCCAAATAATTTCACAAGCAAAATTTGAAAAGTCCTTTTATAGAAAAATTATTAAATGTGAAATGTATATACTTTTTAATATGTTTCAAATGATGTGAAAGAATGTTTTAAGAATGTGAAGGTCTTGCCGGGCGCGGTGGCTCAAGCCTGTAATCCCAGCACTTTGGGAGGCTGAGATGGGCGGATCACGAGGTCAGGAGATCGAGACCATCCTGGCTAACACGGTGAAACCCTGTCTCTACTAAAAATACAAAAAACTAGCCGGGTGAGGTGGCGGGCGCCTGTAGTCCCAGCTACTGGGGAGGCTGAGGCGGGAGAATGGCGTAAACCCGGGAGGCGGAGCTTGCAGTGAGCTGAGATCCGGCCACTGCACTCCAGCCTGGGCGACAGAGCGAGACTCCGTCTCAAAAAAAAAAAAAAAAAGAATGTGAAGGTCTTAAGACAGTTATGGGTCTCGTACAATTTTGTTCATTCAAAACATGCTTGTTGCCAGGCGCGATGGCTTACACTTGTAATCCCACCATTTTGGGAGGCCAAGGTGAGCGGATCACCTGAGGTCAGGAGTTCGAGACCATCCTGCCCAACGTGGTGAAACCCTGTCTCTACTAAAAATACAAAAATTAACTGGGCGTGGTGATGGGTGCCTGTAGTCCCAGCTGCTCAGGAGGTTGAGGCAGAAGAATTGCTTGAACCCAGGAGGCGGAGGTTGCAGTGAGCTGAGACTCCATCCTGGGCAACAAGAGTGAAACTATGTCTCCAAAAAAAAAAAAAAAAAAAACCCAAAAAATGAACAAAGAAAGAAAAAAACATGCTTGTCATTAGGCATTTGACTTACATGTCCTCCTCTAGGTCTGGACTGCAATTCTAGGCTATGCTCTACCAATCTGGATAGGACTGGTGCAGGGATCTCTGTGTGCTAGAATGTTCAGAACTCACCTGGGTTGAGTTTTTCAATGGTCATCTCTGAGGCAGAAGCCTGGTGTAGAGAAAGCCTGCTGCCACAGTCTGATCTGTAACTTCTGACATAACTCCAAAGGTACTTTAGGGAACACATGACCTATTCTTCCAGAGATGTCCTGGAGCCAGGCTTCCCTCTTAAGGCCTCTGAAAGGTGGCCTGTGTGGGTGTGGAGGAAGGTATCTTCACTCCTGCCCTCTTAGCTTTGCCTCTGGAAGAGCAGGAATAAAGAAATGGCCTTTGATGTCAATATGTTCCCTTCAGAATGCCTTAGAAAAATAATGTATGTCTTGGCAAGTAGTGACTGTCATGCCAGCTCTGTTTTACAGTAACTTGGCTCTGTGTTGCCACTCAAACAACATGCAATTTGAACTTTGACTAGGAGGGACAATCTCAGTAATTGCCACAATTAGGTGATGCAATTGTTTTGGTGGAGGTGTTCAGAAACTTGGTAGGTTTTCTTTCCTGGTGTATTTCTGGTCTTTATAGTGAGCATATATGTTTATCTCATGAGTGTCCCATCCTCAGGTCTGCAAACTCTGCAGGAAACGATCTGTAAGGGCCAGATATTGTGTTATGTTTAAGGTCATGGAGAAAAACAGTGGCAACCTCCCAAAGAAAAGACAGGCTTCTGAGTCTGGGATGTGCTGGGTCAGTGGGGTCGCTGTTGACTCCCCCCAGGCCAACCATTACAGGAAACAGAATTATAAGCCCAACTCACCAGGGGAGAATGGATCTCAAAAGTCTGATTCCTATGTCCCCTTTGACATTTTAAAAACTCTGCTCTTCTGCCAGACATTCAGAGAACAGTGAAGTAAATTTTAAAAGGAGAAAAATGTTTATTTGTTTTAAAGCTTGCTCAGTGATCCACTTAGACCATTTACATAAACAACCTTTCCACGTAAACACCATTAATTATGTAGTATAAGAGCCAAATAAAAATGCTAAAAAATAAAAGTAATTGTAGAATAAATTAGTATGGCTTGAGTGCACAAATATAAACTGTAGACTTTTACATTTTATTGAAGGAAGTGGATGTGTGTTTTTTCTTTTGTTTGAGCTACTAGGAACCAACAAATGACATTTGACAGATGGATACCAAAGCTGTTAAAGTTTAAACCCATGCTGGTGATGAAATTACAGTTTTTGCAGGGACCTTGACTCACACTTCTTTCTTTATCTGTCTTAAAAAGATTGTGGGGCAAGATAGGAGATGAGTGTCCTGTGGATTTCCCCAGAAGGTTTGTTGGAGCAAGACCATTGTTGTCTACTCCAAAATCAGTAGCTTCCAACCTCCTTTCACTTGTAATAACAGAAGATTACTTGTGTCTGTGCTAAAGGAAATGAATCGAGTGCAGCCTGCCAGGCACAAAGAAGAAGGGCAGAAACTGACACTGTTGAGGAAAGATGGCATAGGGGACCTTGTAGTAACAATACCAGGGCACATTTATGTCACCCTTTGTAGTATTGCAAGAGTCTTTATAGATATCATTTAATTTGATTCTTCATAATAATTCTGTAAGATAGACAGGGCATGCATTTTTATCAGTCCCATTTTACAGACAAGGTAATTGAAGCTTCGTGAAGGAAATCACAATGAAGCTGGAATTGGAAAGCCTTTCCTAACTCCTATCTATATTTTTTTCACTACCCCATTCATAATTCTTTTTAAATGTAAATGAAAAGAAACATGGTTCAGTTCCTAGCAATATTTTGTGCTATGTAGGATTTTTTAAGAATGTTAAGTGCATTTACATCATTTCCTCAGGGAAGGTTTTGTTTTACCTGGACAGGCAGGAAATGGAATTGAAATGGGAAAAGTTTTTCATTTTTATGGATTAAACCCATCTGTTATGTTCACTAAGGCTAGATCATGGAGGAGGATAGATTTCTCACAGCATAAAGAGAGGAGAGTAAAATGCACCTCCTTTATTCCCTGGTTCAGATTCACCCCCATCCAGGGAGTCCTGTTCAGACAAAACAGGGCAGTCAGCCTATCATTAAGAAAGAAAAGATACTGTGGCCCTCAAACATGCCCCAGCATACTGAGCAGTCTTCCACAAAGTTGAAGTTAACACTTATTGCTCAGAAGAATTCTGAGGAGTAATTTTTTTGCACATATTTGAATATTATCTGCTGTGTGTGCACAGGACAAAAATAAAGGAAATTTTCCCATTTATTCAGAATAATGCTGACTGAGTACTTACTATGTGCCATAGTCAAGCACTGGAATGCTAGTGTTTATTGTTGTTTTTTTTTTTTTTTCTGAAACAGAGTTTCACTCTTGTTGCCCAGGCTAGAGTGCAATGGCACAGTCTCAGCTCACTGCAACCTCCGCCTCCTGGGTTCAAGCAATTCTCCAGCCTCAGCCTCCCGAGTAGCTGGGATTACAGGCATGCACCACCATACCCGGATAATTTTGTATTTTTAGTAGAGACAGGGTTTCACCATGTTGGTCAGGCTGGTCTTCAACTCCTGACTTCATGTGATTTGCCCACGTCGGCCTCCCAAAGTTCTGGGATTACAGGCCTGAGCCGCTGTGCCTGGACTGGACTGCTAGTGTTTTTTGTTTTTGTTTTCTTTTTTTTTTGAGACAGAGTCTTGCTCTGTCACCCAGGCTGGAGGGTAGTGGTGGGATCTTGGCTCACTGCAACCTCCACCTCCTGGGTTCAAGAGATTCTCCTGCCTCAGCCGCCTGAGTAGCTGGGATTATAGGCACACGCCACTGCCTCTGGCTAATTTTTGTATTTTTAGTAGAAATGGGTTTTCACCATGTCAGAAAGGCTGGTCTTGAACTCCTAACTGCAAGTGATCCACCTGCCTGGGCCTCCCAAAGTGTTGGGATTACTGGCGTGAGCCACCGCACCCAGCTTGGAATGTTAGTGTTGAACCACATACACGTACTCCTTGTAATAGAGCTCACAGTCAAATCTTAATGAATGATCATGTCGATATTTACTGTAGAAAACCCATTTTCCAATGGGAGTAAGACCAGTAACTAGTTAATTGGCAAATGCAGTTAAAGTGGGAAGTATGTATATTATTTGATATATGTATATATTTAATCATATAGATATGGTTATATATATAATAAATATTTTATTTTCTTACTTAAAATACATAAATGAACATTCATTTGCTAAATTTGTTAGAGTCAAGATGGTTTCTTTTAGACTCTATCCAGTCATTGAACGTTTACGTTATCTTTCTTGCATAAAACCCACTCAAAATGGTGGGATATACATATCATCTACAATTTCCAGTTTCAGATACTCTAAAGTGGAGGGAAAACTTAAAGACACTTGTGAAGTGTCTTCACTAAGTGAATTCACTTATATTTTTATTTTTTCCCCAATCTTTTACACTTGTCTTGCCTACAACTAATTTAAGAGCAATTATTTTCCCCCAGCTTTTCAAGTCTTTCCAAAGCATTTAACTGAGCTTTCATAGAAACAGTAACTCTCTTTTTATGCTCATATTTGATCAGTTTATGTGATATTTAATTAAACTACATAATTATAGTAATCAAGTACAACTGCCATAAACAGGTTTGGGAACAAAAACAACCCACTCTTAGTAAGCATAAGCTCAGCTGGTGGGAGTAGAGGCGTTGAGGTTACCAGGTGGCAGAAGCCACAAGTGTTGATCGTGATCTGGGCAATCCATCAATACGTTTTACAAAGGGATTTGAAAGTATCACTTAATTCCCTGTGGTGCTGAATTAAGAGAGCTTCTGTTGTAATTAACAACAAATAAATATTACTAAAGAAAAGCGGTGGGTGCCATAAAAGTCTGTGATTGGGAGATGCGATATATGCATCACAGTCCTGGGGCTTTAGGAAAGGACTTGACTGTTGACCTAAAATCAGACAACGAGTAGAGTTACCTCAGAGACAGGCTGGGGCAGGAATCTGGAGAAAGCGTTCCAGGCAGCAGGAGTAGCAGGGTCAGTGGTGTGAGGGTGGAGGGAGGATGTGTTGAAAATGAGGAACTGAAAGAAGGCAGTGTGGGTGGAGCCAAGAGTGGCAGCTGGGTAGCAGTACTAGATGAGGCAGAGGGAGGTAGAGGCCACCTTATGCAAGCTTTCTGGGCTCTTGCAAGCAGGGGGTCTTCATCTCTATTGACAGCGGGAAGCTGCCAATGCATGTGAAGCGGGAGTGTGCTTATTTGTTCAAGAGCAACAGCCGATTTGTAGAGTTTAGACCACCAAATCTAATTTGGGTACTTGGATTATATGTTTTCCTAATCTAAATACACTGTAGGTAATGGAGAAAAATTTTATTTTCTTGACCTCTGGCATCAGAATTTCTCTTGGGGAGGGAACTGTCCTTATTCAGGAGAATGCATTCATTGGCAGCTTGTGGGCCAGAGATGAAGATCTGAGGATAGGTGTTGAGATAATAAAGAGATACTAAATATCTCTGCTGAGAAAATAAAAGGGAGTGAGACAGAAGGAAGGGGAGTTTTGTATTAGTTTTCTAGGCCTGCCTTAACAAAGTACCACAAACTGAGTGGCTTAAAATAACAGACATTTATTCTCTCCACTTTGGAGGTTAGAAGTCTGAAATCAAGGTGTCAGCAGGGCCATGCTCCCTCTATAAAGCTCTGGATAGAATTTTTCCTTGCCTCTTCTTGGTTACTCCTGGTGCCTGTGCAATCCCTGGTTGCTTGGTTTGCGACTGCATCTCTCCAGCTCTGCCTCTGTTGTCACATGGCATCCTCCTTGTGTGTCTCTGTCTGTGCATCTTCTCCTTTTCTTATAAAGATGCCAGTCATATTGGATTAGGGTCCACCTAAATTACTTCATCTTAACTTGCTGCATCTGCAAAGACCCTGTTTCTAAATAAGGTCCCATTCACACGCACTGGAGGTTAGGACTTGAATGTATCTTTTTGGGGGACACAATTCAATCCATAACTGGTGTAAACAGGGAGAGGTGAGAAGGATCAGAAAAATCATGAGATGTTAAGGGCTTAGGGTGGCTACAACCGTTAAGAAATTGCTGATGGTGGAATGGCTGAGAGGACTAATAATGCATTTTAAAGTGCTTTTTGAAGATATAGAAGTAGCCAACAAACGTGAAAAAATGCTCAACGTCACTAATCATCAAAGATGTGAAAATCAAAACCACAATGAGATATCACCTCACACCACCAGTCAAAATGGCTATTAAAATGTCAAAATAATAATAATAATAATAAGGGCAGCAAGGCTGTGGAGAACAGGGAATATGTATACACTGCTGGTGGGAATGTAAATTAGTTTAGCCACTGTGGAAAGCAGTTTGGAGATTTCTCAAAGGACTTAGAACTACCATTAGATCCAGTAATCCCATTAATGAGTATATACTCAAAGGAAAATAAATCAGTATATCAAAAAGACACGTCTACTCATATATTTATCATAGCACTATTCACAATAGCAAATACATGGAATCAACCTAGGTGTTCATCAATGGTGGACTGGATAAAGAAAATGTGGTACATATATACCATGGAATACCACGCAGCCATAAAGGAGAATGAAATTATTTCCTTTGTAGCAACATGGATGCAGCCAGAGGCCATTATCCCAAGTGAACTAACGCGGGAACAGAAAACCAAATACTGTATGTTCTTATTTATAAATGGGAGCTAAACACTGGGTACACATGAACATAAAGATGGGAATCATAGACTCTGGGGACTATTAGAGTGGGGAGAGAAGGAATGGATAAGAGTTAAGAAACTACCTATTGGGTACTATGCTTACTACCTGTGTGATGGGATCATTTGTACTGCAAACCTTAGTGTCACACAATATACTCATGTAAAAAAACCTGCACATGTACCCCCTGAATCTAAAATAAAAGTTGAAATTATAAAAATAAATAAAGATCTGATCCAAAAATAAGTAAGTAAAGTATCTCTCTTCCCAGGTAAGACGTGACAGCCTACAAAATGTCTCCTCACTGTGCCCAGGGTGATGACTCCCACCTTTTCAGTGTGTTTATTGATGCTTTGGTGGAGGAGATCAGGGGGCAAAAGACAAGCGGGGTCACCAAGAAGGACTTGGGTCCCTTGTTAGGGTCGCTGACATAAGGGATGCAATCATACGAAACCTCCAGAGAACAATTCAATAGATGTTGGAGATTTCTCAAAGGACTTAGAACTACCATTAGATCCAGTAATCCCATTAATTGCTGGGGGAGGGGGGCAGGAAAAAGTAATTCTGTGATTGTAAACCACTGTTCTTGTGTCCTGGTCTCCCAGATATTCAGAGAAATATTGAATTTCCACAATCTCCAGCATGCGGATTTGGAAACGTTATCTACTTCTTGTTGGGCAAGGACCAGGGTTTCAAATATAGTTATGAAAAAATCTCCCTCTTCATTTGGTGCTGTCAATCCTTTGAGGGTACAGTGCAGGGTTTTAGCTATATTTACAGTGCTTATGAGTTAGTTAAGAAAAACACACCCCAAATCCTGTAGTCTACATCTCTTGCCTTACTCTTTTCCAAATATCAAAATTCTGAATAGATGATCACTTTGATGGCGGGAGAATGTTCCCTGAAGTTCAGTTTTTAGGTCTTGTCAGTTTCCCTTCTTACTTCGGTAAGACTTAATGCTTTATTTCTGGATCGCTGGCTGAGGCACTGAAGCTCTTCCATGCCATTCACTCAGGTGATGATTTCCTGCAGTGTGTCCAGATGTTTGTGTTCGGCATTACTGCTATTAGCCATCAAGTCTGAGAATTATACAAAATTAAATCCATCCTTGAGGCCTAGAAGGGAAGACAATCTTAATAATAGTTTAATGTCCTCAGAGTGAAATATCCTGAAGTGGGGGAAGAACTACCATCTCCATGAACTACAGTCCTACACTGCAGCCTTTTTCTTCATTTCCGTGCTTCATTTACGTTGATATTTAACACAAATGTGGTTTTAAAGCACATCAAAGCCTCCTTAAAACCTAAGTAACTGGCAAATGGTTAGAATAATTAATAAAGCCGGTTTTTGTTTGTTCTGTAAGCAGCTCAAAGAAATTGAGAAAATTTGCAGTTGGCAAAGGTATTATTGGTGGCTAATACGTTGCACCTCTGTAGAAACTTTTTTTTTTTTTTTTAATACTTTATGTTCTAGGGTACATGTACACAATGTGCAGGTTTGTTACATATGTATACATGTACCATGTTGGTGTGTGTGCTGCACCCATTAACTCATCATTTACATTAGGTATTTCTCCTAATGCTATCCCTCCCTCTCCCCCCACCCCACAACAGGCCCTGGTGTGTGATGTTCCCCTTCCTGCATCCAAGTTATCTCATTGTTCAGTTCCCACTTATGAGTGAGAACATGGGGTGTTTGGTTTTCTGTCCTTGTGATAGTTTGCTCAGAATGATGGTTTCCAGCTGCATCCATGTCCCTACAAAGGACACGAACTCATCCTTTTTTATGGCTGCATAGTATTCCATGGTGTATATGTGCCACATTTTCTTAATCCAGTCTGTCATTGATGAACATTTGGGTTGGTTCCAAGTCTTTGCTATTGTGAATAGTGCTGCAATAAACATACGTGTGCATGTGTCTTTATAGCAGCATGATTTATAATCCTTTGGGTATATACCTAGTAATGAGATGGCTGGGTCAAATGGTATTTCTAGTTCCAGATCCTTGAGGAATTGCCACACTCTCTTCCACAATGGTTGACCTAGTTTACACTCACACCAACAGTGTAAAAGCGTTCCTGTTTCTCCACAGCCTCTCCAGCACCTGTTGTTTCCTGACTTTTTAATGATCGCCATTCTAACTGGTGTGAGATGGCATCTCATTGTGGTTTTGATTTGCATTTCTCTGATGGCCAGTGATGATGAGCATTTTTTTCATGTGTCTGTTGGCTGCATAGATGTCTTCTTTTGAGAAGAGTCTGTTCATATCCTTTGCCGACTTTTTGATGGAGTTGTTAGTTTTTTTCTTGTAAATTTGTTTGAGTTCTTTATAGGTTCTGGATACTAGCCCTTTGTCAGATGAGTAGATTGCAAAAATGTTCTCCCATTCTGTAGGTTGTCTGTTCACTCTGATGGTAGTTTCTTTTGCTGTGCAGAAGCTTTTTAGTTTAATTAGATCCCGTTTGTCAATTTTGGCTTCTGTTGCCATTGCTTTTGGTGTTTTAGACATGAAGTCCTTGCCCATGCCTATGTCCTGAATATTGCCTAGGTTTTCTTCTAGGGTTTTTATGGTTTTAGGTCTAACACTTAAGTCTCTAATCCATCTTGAATTATTTTTTCTATAAGGAGTAAGGAAGGGATCCAGTGTCAGCTTTCTACTTATGGCTAACCAATTTTCCCAGCACCATTTATTAAATAGGGAATCCTTTCACCATTTCTTGTTTTTGTCAGGTTTGTCAAAGATCAGATGGTTGTAGATGTGTGGTACTATTTCTGAGGGCTCTGTTCTGTTCCATTGGTCTATATCTCTGTTTTGGTACCAGTACCATGCTGTTTTGGTTACTGTAGCCTTGTAGTATTGTTTGAAGTCAGGTAGCGTGATGCCTCCAGCTTTGTTCTTTTGACTTAGGATTGTCTTGGCAATGCAGGCTCTTTGGCACAAGACAGGGATGCCCTCTCTCACCACTCCTATTCAACATAGTGTTGGAAGTTCTGGCCAGGGAAGTCAGGTAAGAGAAAGAAATAAAGGGTATTCACTTAGGAAAAGAAGAAGTCAAATTGTCTCTGTTTGCAGATGACATGATTGTATATTTAGAAAACCCCATCGTCTCAGCCCAAAATCTCCTCAAGCTGATAAGCAACCTCAGCAAAGTCTCAGGATACAAAATCGATGTGCAAAAATCACAAGCATTCTTATACACCAATAACAGACAAACAGAGAGCCAAACCATGAATGAATTCCCATTCACAATTGCTTCAAAGAGAATAAAATACCTAGGAATCCAATTTACAAGGGATGTGAAGGACCTCTTCAAGGAGAACTACAAACCACTGCTCAATGAAATAAAAGAGGACATAAACAAATGGAAGAACATTCCATGCTCATGGATACGAGGAATCAATATCGTGAAAATGGCCCTACTGCCCAAGGTAATTTATAGATTCAATACCATCCCCATTAAGCTACCAGTGACTTTCTTCACAGAATTGGAAAAAACTACTCTGTAGAAACTTTCACATCTGGGTTGTGTCATGAGCACTGAAGCTGCCCAGGCACAATAAAGTGAAAAGCAGGCAATTACCCAGAGACTGTGAATATAATACGAGGCTGACTTGGATATTTAGGCAAGAAACTTTTAGGGTCTTCTCCCGCTTTGTGAGTCCTGCATGGATTGTTGGTGAGAATGGCTGGATGGTACTCTACTTTACCCTGAAGGAATTGGGTAACCCATCCATTCTCCTGAATTATGTCGGGAAATTTGTGTCCTCTGGCTGCTGAGAAAAGATGGATCGTTTTGGTGACCTTCACAGTCATCCTCTTAAGCCTCTGAGAACCACCTGGTTTCTTGTTTAAACCAAGTCATGTCTGCCTGAATCCTGCATGCTGAGGGAAGATATCCTCAATAGAGGCCCTCATGTCTCAACAGTCCTGAGATGACCCAGAGAATGCTAGAGGAATGGGCTCTGAAGTTCCCTCTGACCCAAGGCCTATGCCATGTGCCAGGCTCTCTAGTTCTGTATATGGTTGGTTCTTTTCCATAATTCCTGCTCTGCCCCTATTACTCCTCACAATAACCCTTTAAAGACAGTTATTCTGCCAGTATAAAAGGTGCCAGTCTTCTATGGCACCCTGGCTTTTACCATACCCCAAGCCCAAGACCGTCTTTTCAAAGCTCTGTGTAAACTCTAAATGGTTACCACATGTAAGAAAGATTAAAACAGAGGGGGAAAAAATCTCAGCTTGAACTAGCCACATTGTTGCTCATTACCTTGCAGATATAAAGCATTCTTACATTTTAAACATTTCCATTTTTTAATAAGAGCAAGTCAAAGTTGGCCAGGATTCAGAAGAAATCTCTTGAAATGGTAATACATTTAAGAAGGTTCTTTATAAAATCAGGAGTCGTAGCTACTTTCTTAGTAGCTTCCAAGAGTGGAAAAAGCAGGAAGACTGAAGGATACCAATACTTTGACAGGTCTGAATGTTAGCAAGTGGGGATCAGTTATTCTCATTAGTCAAAGAGACAAGACAGGAGTAAGGCATAAGTTTGGTGGAATAAAAGAAAGTTAATCTAAGAAACACATAAGTGCAATGAAACTGGCTGTGTCCTCTTGTACTGCTGGTGGCAATTCAATTATCATATAGTCATATTTCTTATTTTGTAATTGTTAATCGGTTAAGGCATAGAGCATTTCTGTGAAATTCTTGTCTCTTTCTTCCCAAGCATGTGTGTGTGTGTGTGTGTATGTATACAAAAATGAGGAAATGGAGAAACAGCAGAGACATGTGCTACTAGCTGCCTCCATCTGGATCTGGGGAAGGCCGAAACCTCAGACTTACTGTTCCCTTCTGCTATCGTGAGGTAGATGGTCACTTTGAAGACACAGTTTCTTTGCCACTACGTCTTGTTCTAGGGTTATTTGTGGCTTTTCGGTTTTGCGCTATTCTTTTCTGATCATCACTGATTCTCACATAAGTGCAGATGATGAGGGAAAAAATCTAACTAAATGGAATCCTTACTACATGTGTCATATTTTCTCTGCCCAGTGCCTGTCTTAAAAGCTTATCCGATTGTATATTATCTCTCATAGCTTGCTTGGACTCCTCTTTCCTCTTGGTCTTGGGAAAAAAGAGAGAGGGAGAGGTGTTTAAAGGTAGTTCGCCATGGCATACCGCCTGTACTCCTGCAGGTAGTTTACACGCCACGTGGTCTCCACTATTGCTGTGTGCTGTAACTCAGTAACCCAGTGGTAGCTTGACCTTCAACAGCTGCTGAGCCTCTCTGTTTCTGAAAAGGGGCAGAAGAGGCCATTAGAGCAAGGAAATAACATGTGGCTTTCCAAACTGCATGAAATACATCTATTGTGAATAGATGAATTACATATTCATGAAAACTGTGAAATGAAAGACAACTCTACTTGCCAAGCCCTCACGTTGGCTGAGCACAAGGCCCAGCAAACAATGCAAAGCTCTGGCTCTCTCACTTATTTACCTTGCCAGTCAACATGTGCTGTTCTATGACAGGTTTCTTCAAGTCGTGAGAGGAAAGCTGGGAAGAGTTCTGCATTTCCAAAGAAAACTGAATTCCAGAATTATTACATTTTAATCTCATGCCAATGAGCATTTATTGAGTGGCCACTGTTCTAACATTATCCTAACAAAACTGCAATACTGTACTATTAGGAAAGGAATTTACTAGTCAAAAGCGAGTCTGCACGCACTGTAACTGTCCCCCTTTCCTCCATTAAAGAGGATGTCTAGTATGTGTATAACCACTCACACCAAGATAAGAGTTTTGATGTTTCTGTTTCTTATTACTTCCTGTTAGAAGAGAATCGTGGAAACTCTTTCTGCCTTACAGATAGGAAAAATGAAGCCAGACATGTTAAGTGACCTCCCAAGGGACGTTGTCACTGTCAGAGCTGGGAAGAGCATTGCATTGCTGTCTCTTGACTCTGAGTTCATATTTACTGTACCAGAGTGCTCATAGGGATTTGATGTTAGTATTACAATGTCAGTAACAAGGATGACCAAAAAGATTTTGACATTTCGAGTGCTCTACGTGGTTGTGTTTGTGGCTCATCAAGGGCAGAGGTCCAATACTGGGTAGTATCATGCACATGCTGTTCCTCTTAGCTTCAGTCCTTTCCCCTTCTCCACCCTAATGTTTCATCTTTACATTTTTTGCTGAGCTGGGTGAGCTAAACAGGCTCACTGGTAGCTATTCAAACCCTCTTCTTGGGGTTTCTGTACTGCAGAGGTTCCAAATATGATTTAGGGCTCTTTTAGTCAGATGCATTTGCACAAGACTTAAAATCAGAATTGAGTTAAATGGCAAGAGCTGTGTGGTCTGTTAGCCTTTATTTTTTCCCCCAGCAAGGGTCTAACAGGAGCCAACAATTGTATCTATGAAAATTGCAAAAGACGTATATTCCTGGAGCCAATGGTTGCAGTGTCAGCCTTTTGATTTCCAAGCTTCCTGAATATGGCAGAGAAGGCAGCTCCACTTGGGAGTCTGCTTCTGCAGTACTGTTCTAGGATATATTTCTCCAGGTTTTGCAGAGACCTCTTTTCCTGACCTTTCAAAGATTTTGTTAGCACCTGATTTCCTGCATTAAATCCTGTTCTACTTAAACTTGCTAGAATGGTTTCTCTGATCTACAACTGAGTCCTGACTGATCTGCTGCTCAAAGGTCACCTGTAAGGCCCTCTGCAGCCTGAGTCATCTGTCCGTGTTCAATCACATCATAGTGCATTTAAATCTCTCTCTCTCTGTATGTGTGTGTGTCTCCTATGCCCAACTGCAAGGTTATTCATCTTTTAGTCCTGCTATACCTGGGCAAAGCCGAGCACATAATATTCACTTAAGAGATGTTTGTTTGAATAAATGGATGGATGACTAAATGCACAGGAACAAATATCCTGTGATGCTTAGTTCACGGGAGAATGAAAAACTTGTTGAAAATGCAATTTTATTTCATATATATGCCATTAGTGTATTTTATATAATAAAATGTAGAAAGGCACATACTTTTAGCTTGATATTAATCATTACCTCTTACTTAAACAGTCAAATGGGATTTGCTGCCCGGCAGTTAAATATTTTGCTATCCTCTGAAGACTAGCAATGTGCATTGATGAATGTGAGCCTTGCCTCTTAGCTTCTGCCTCTTCCCCATTACATTTCTTCCTGGGTAGATTCTGAACAGGTGCTACTAGATGCCTCATTAACTGCATGGAACTTCAGAAATCGTGGGTGAGATGATCCCTTGCCAGAAAGTAAGCCCTGAATTCTTTAAACACTGTCTTGGACTTAAAGTACTGTGATTCTTTCTGTGTTGCCATCAGCAACAGACAATGGCTTAAGGTGCCAAGAGCTTAAATTGATGTTATGTGTTATCTTATTCTGATCTTCCTTCTTGTCATTATTCAGTCCTTTCTCTATCATTTATCTGTTTCATTTCTCCATTAATATTTATTAAATGCCTACAGCTTACCTAGTAATAATAATGGTAGTAATATCTACATTCTATTTTTAAAAGCCATTGTAAAAATTTTTCACAATCTGTAACTCATTTAATTCTTGCGAAAACTTTCTGAGGTCAGGAGGGTAGGCACTGATATTCTCGTTTTATTTATTGAGGGTTGAGAGGTACAAAAAGAATAAGTGTCCTGCTGAAAGTCACACAGTAGAGGTGGGCCTACATGGTACCAACTGACATGATCCTAGGTTCAGTGTTTGTCCTGATGCCATTTTTTCTTTTGAGATGGAGTCTCGCTCTGTTGCCCAGGCTGGAGTGCAGTGGCGCAGTCTTGGCTCACTGCAACCTCCACCTCCCGAGTTTAAGCGATTTTCCTGCCTTAGCCTCCTGAGTAGCTGGGATTACAGACGCCAGCCACCGCACCTGCCTAATTTTTGTATTTTTAGTGGAGATGGGATTTCACCATGTTGGCCAGGCTGGTCTTGAGCTCCTGATCTCAAGTGATCTCCCTGGCTCAGCCTTCCAGAGTGCTGGGATTACAGGTGTGAGCTACCGCACCCAGCCTGATGCCATATTTTTAATGGTAAGAAACAAGATGAAGATAGAAACACAAAATTTAGAGTATCATATCTTTAGGACTTTGCACCATGAACCAGTATATTATGCACATGTAGCCACAGAGGGAATATCTTGAAGAGAGTTTGAAAATCCTTCAACTCAATTATGCAAAATATTTCTACCATTCATGAATGTATGTGCTGCATCTATATGTAGCACCCAATTGGAGAGAGCAGGCAAATCTCAGCTGGTGATGATGAATCTCTTTGGCATTAACAGTCCTATTGCAGCAGCAATCAGAGGAGGCCACACACCCACAGTGCTCTGCCCTGGCCTGATGACACACAGGATATTGGGCAATATTTCCAAGTAGGAGACCAGCCAGGGGAGGGGAATCGAGATGGGAGAAATGTTCTAAAAACCAAGTCAATTGGGAATTGATTTAAGGGTCTAGGGAGGAGAGAGGGAGAACAGGGGAGGAGATGGTGAATCATTTTCTGTGTGACACCAGAGAGCAATATACTTATACCAGTGGGTAGAGCTACAGGGAGGCAGAAGAACGTGTTTTCTGACAATTACAGGAGTCCAAAAATGAGCTGGACCACACTGAAGGGTAATAAGCTCTTCATCATCAGAAATGTTCAAGAAGATGAACACCGTCAAGGCTGCTGTAAAGGAGCCGCCCACGTGGGGAGGTTAGTGTCATCAAGTTGTCAGACGCCAGCAGGCTGGGAGCTAGTGGAGAAGCAGACCTCACCCAAGGAGTCTGATTTAGTAGCTGTGGTAGTATCTAGAGAATCTTTGTTAGGAAACCACTAGACCAGAGCAGTGGACTCCACAGTGGAGGGCACAAGGTACATGAAACCCCCTTAATATTTACATTCTATATAAGAGTAAAAAAAAAAAAAAAAGAAAGTAGGCCTACTAACATTTGATGTCTGGTGAATCAGGCAGTCTCGTGCCACATCTGAGAGGTCACACAGGACACTGAAGCAAGAGTAGAAGTCCTCCAACAAGGAAGGCTGCAGCAGGACCTTCCTTTGTTAGTTTATATTCACATGTTTCCAAACACCTGTAGTTTAACTGTTCCGTGTTAAAGAAATGTATCTTACATTGCAGAATTGCTACTAGTATTATCTTTACACTAGCTTAAATGAAATGGGAAATAAACATGACCATTGTTGTGTCACAAAGAGGTTTGTGGCTTATCTAGGGGTGAAATCAAGCATAGTCTAACTTAAGGTTGTGCATTTTTTTTTTTTTTTTTTTTTTACAAAAAGACGTGTGCAATCCATGCAAGTACGTTGTCCTCCTGTGACAAGTGGCAGATGGTAGTAGACTTCTTAGACAGTTTTGAACAAATAAACACAATTACTGGTTCCATTTAAATACACGAACCAGGCATGTTCTGCTTTAAGTGGGTTAAGTCATTGACTCATGACACACCCTTGAAAAGTAGGGACCTTTAACTCCATTTTACAGATGAGGAAACCAAGGCTCAGAAAGGCAAAAAGTGACTTCCCCAAGATCACTTAGTCAGTCAGTGAGAGTGGGGTTTAAAGGAAGAGTCTTTCTCAGTCAAACAAACTAATTTACATCTCTAAGGTGAGAAATCAGTTGCTTTTTGAAAAAAGAAAACCAAAAACCTGTGCTATGATAAAAGCATTTTGAAAATAATGGCTGAAAATGTTTCCATCGTTAATGTTATTTTTGTTGCCAAAGCTGTGTAAGTGTAACCTTTAACAATCAGAACATTGTAAACTTAGAAAACCTAGTAATAAAATTTTAAAGTCAATTTTAAAATGAAGAGTTTCAGGATATTTTGAAGGATCCATTTATTAAACATATAAAAATACATTAAGTTTTAATTTGCTGGCAAGAACAAATGATAGAGCAGGAAAAAATGAAATTCACTAGCAAACTTAAAAAAAGAACTTTCTTATAATTGGTGGATGCAAGTAAAAATAAGTTTCATGATTTAGTAATCCCAGCCAACAATGCATCTTTCCTACATTTGGATCAACATATTTTCGAGAAGCATCTTTCTCAGCAATGACAGCCACTAAGGCTGCACCAAACTTTCAGATTCCTCTATCACAAGGAACTAAACCAAGATTTTATTTTTTTGTAATGAAGCATATTCAAGTGGATTATTCTCAGTAAAGAAATGTTATCAGTGGTGGCAGCTTTTTAGTGAGAGCAAAAATTCTTTGTATAATATACAATAAAACAAAAATTGTTTTAAAACATTTTATCTTCACGTGATCTTTTAAATTATTGTGCATGTGTTATAATGCTCGTAATGTGTCAGTACCATAGTGTGTGTACATAACTTATAAGTGGGTATATAAAAATAACAGGGTGCCTACTCAAATATTTTACTAAGATGGAACATGGTCAGCTGAGTCTGGAGACTGCTAGATGTCACATCCTTCAGTGTCCACTCCTTAGCTTGGAGTCTTTGAGCCTCTGGTAAGTGATCTGCTCTTACCTGAGCGGTGGGTGATAAAGCCTAAGTACCAGGAAGATGCTTCCCTCCAAGGCAGGCACCACCTCATTATCCAGCTCACTGCCCAAGAACCTATCCAAGAAAGCAAAAACAGAAAGAGAAAAACAGCTGAAGACCCGCATTTCCAAGTGAACCAACTTGATTTAAGATTTGAAGCTATTTGTGTTTTGTACAACATCTAATGCACTGTTGATGTTCGATAAATAACAAATCGTGTTATTAATAATTAAGAATTGATGTCTGTGCTCCTGTGAAATGCTTCTCAGAAGAATTATTCCCCATTCACTCATAAAGAAAAATGAGAGGAAGAGACGGAGCAATAGCTTTTAAGGAAATTTAGTTCCAGCTACTTTGTGTGCGTGGTTTTTCCCCTCCCTCTTTGGTAAATCTGATGAATAACTGAGCAAGACAAGACCCAGAACCAGCCTAAGCTGCTTCCCCACCCCCTTTGTCTTCCTATCTTTAGGTGGGAATGTCTAGAATGTTGAATTATATGATTTTAAAGTGCTTGACAAACATTAATTAACTGGGGGTCGTTCTTTGTTTGAAGAGAGTTATATCTAATTGTGAATATGTCTCCAATTATCTGTTCCTCTTTTTGACTGTATTATTATCTAAAATGTGCAGTATCTGATTTGCTTGTACATTTAATTTGGTAGGCTTTTGAAATAGGTGGCAACCATGAAAAAAAGGGACATATAGTCACCTTAATGAGAAAAATCATAATTGTGTGAGATTTTACTTATGCTCATGTATATGCGTATTACATGAATCCACATACACATGCACACGCAACCCTCCACACCACCACATACATTCTTCCTTCTATTTGTAACCACACTCTCTTTTAAGCCATGAATTTCGACAATTTTGATCACCCACACTGAACCGGACACCATTCCGTCTGAGCTAGAGGGATTGTTGAGATTGGCTTTTTAATAGCAGAAAATCAGAAAAGCTCTCTAGAAAAGTGAATTAATCCTCTTGCAAAAGCAAGTGTAATTAATCACGAGAGAAAACTGGCCATGCATGTCAACTGAGTCCAGGGAATTGGCTGAGCGTTATTGATTCATTACCCACCACGACCCCTCCTCCCACCCCATGCAGAAGGAGAGGTGATGGTATGGACGGCAGCCATACCCAAATCTGGCACGTGGACCTGGAGAACCAGATGGATTACAAACTGTGAGAGATGCTGGGCTCATGTTTTGGATAGGCCGTGCACACTGTTAATTAGGATCATAGATTTGAACAATGTCTAAAATAATTAGCCAGGGCGGATATGTGCCCGTGCAGGGGTGGCTTACAGATTTTTCTGTTGCTTAGAGAAATTTTCTATAGTAACAAAGGAATAAAACGTAAATTAATTCACAACTGCAGGACTCATACTTAGTATGCATTTCAAAGCTGGCTTCCAAGTAAACCGCATACCAAAACCTAGACATGTCAGTAGCTTATAAATACTGATATGTACGTCACCCTTAGCTTCATTTCTTTGTACTGCTCATCAGCTTTTAGAGGCAGTGTCACTTGGTGGAGACAGGAGTCCTGAATTCAAATCCTGCCTTCACCATTTACTCGCATTTACACACCACAGACCTTAAAACCCTTATCAGCAAAAAGAGAATCATATTACCTGCTAGGGGTGAATTGCGTCCCTCCAAAATTCATATATTGAAGCCTTAATCCCTGTACCTCAGAATGACTGCAGTTGGAGATAGGGCCTTTTACAGAAGTGTATTAAGTTGCAGTGAGGCCTTTAAGTTGGGCCCTAATCCAATCTGACTGCTGTCCTTATAAGAAGAGGAAATTTGGACACACAAGCGACATCAGGGATGCATGTTCACAGTGGGATCACCAAGTGAAGAGGCAGAAAAAGGGCAGCCATCTACAAGCCAAGGAGAGAGGCCAAGGAGAGAGGAGAGAAAAAAACCAATCCTGCCGGCACCCTGGTCGTGGACTTCCTGTCTCCAGAACTGTGAGAAAGCACACATCTGTTGTTTATGACACCCAGTCTGTGGTGTTTTGTTATGGCAGCCTTAGCAAACTTAAGTAGTACCTTTTACATGCTTATTATGCAGATAAAGGGGATGATTTTTGCATAGAGCCTGGCATATGTCCTCAATTAATAACAGTTGTTATTGTCATGTAGGTAATCAGTAAATATGATCTCTTCCCTTTCTCCCTGAAGAGGCTGTCATTTCCAGGACTTCTTAGCCCTATTCCATGATATCTATTTGAAAACTGACTCCAGGCAGTATGACTCTGTGTCCTATAGGATGCTGCCAACCCAGTCTCCTTATGAGCAGCCAGCCAGCCCTGCCTTAACACCCCTTATTCCTGTCTGGATTATTCTCTCTGATTATTTTCAGGCCTGACTTAAGGAGACAGTGGTTTCTCTGAGATTGGCTGCCCCACCTTCTTCTTTCCCTTCAAAATCTGCAAAGAAAGGAATGTCCACCAGCTGTGGAGGTGGCTGTAAAAAGAGTGAGAATGTCTCACTGTTCTACTGCTGATGTCCTGTATTTCTGTGCTTTTTCCATTGACATGGAGAGGTGTCTGGATATCTAATGGCTCCATGTTTTGCATAAAGTCAATGTAGGTGTCGTCCCAGACATAAACACCAATACCTGTGATATGCCCACATCTTTCTTTCTTTCTTTGAAATGAAGTCTCGCTGTGTCACCCAGGCAGGAGTGCAGTGGCACAATCTTGGCTCACTGCAACCTCAGTCTCCCAGGTTGAAGCGATTCTCCTGCCTCATCCTCCCAAGCAGTTGGGAAGACAGGTGTGCACCACCATACCTGCCTAATTTTTATATTTTTAGTAGAGATGGGTTTTCACCATGTTGGCCAGGTTGGTCTCAAACTCCTGACCTCAGGTGATCTGCCTGTCTCAGCCTCCCAAAGTGCTGAGATGACAGGCGTGAGCCACTGTGCCCAGCTTCCCACTTCTGATGTTTAACTGTGGAGCTAGGTAAATCAGCACAAACCCACATCAGAACACTTTCTGTCCTGATCCCAAATGAAGCGGTTGGTGATGTGCAGCCCTGCTGATGCTGATGGCCTCAAGTCCAGCCCCTGCCTGTGAGGGCTGTGTGTACTGGCAATTGTTCAGGGGCCCTCCTCATCTCTGGCTGAGGAGAGAGGACCTGCCATGATGATGGTGCGGCACATGGAACCAGAGCAGAGGCACAGGGGCTGTTTTCAAGATGTTTAGGATGAAAGAAATTCTTCAGAAAGAAAGTTCAGAGGTGTTCTCTTTCCCTTATGGGTTAGCAAGCTTGCTGGCCTCAACCATTAGTGTGTTCATTAATTTAACAAGTATTTACTGCACGCCCACCAAGTACAAACCACTGAAATCCTCCATGAGGAGCATAATAATGATAAAAATGTCTGATGATGTCATAGGCACTGGATTAATTCCTTTACATATTATTACTGACTTTATTGATAACATTTCTCAAATATCTGCTATGCAATTGTATGTCTGTTAAGCAGTTTACATGCACTTTATTTTTATAGTAACCTCATGAGGAGGTACCTCCATTTCACAGATGAGAACACTGAGGTTCAGATAGCTCAAGGTCACAAAACTAGTAAATGCTGAAGCCATGAGTAAAACTCAGGTTGTTTTGATCCCAAAGTCTATTCTTTCTTTATTCACTTGCCCAAGAGATAGTTGAGAAAGAAATATTCTGTGTTAATTGAGGCCTTTTGTGTTCTACACTTGGAAATTGCTCTGAAGAGGAACATTCTTCTCACAAACAATGCTAGCTTTATTTCACCCAAAAGATGTCTCTGGTGTGATTTCTAGAGTATTGCCCTGGCTGCTCTAATCTGCCCACCACACTCAGCAGCCACCTTTCCACTGATATTTGAGAGCTATTCCTTTGGGTTAAAGCTGTGCCCTGTAGCAGGGAACATTTATTCCATTATGTCATTTGGCCTTCATGAGAATGTGCTTATCATGTTGTATTCTCTTGGGGTGCTGCAGAGTTCAGTGCAGATTGTGTAGAGAAAGCTGGAGAGTGAGGGCTATAGAATGTGTGAGAGGTGTGAGGTGTGGAACCCTCCAGGGTGGAGCAGACAGTGAGGCCCAAGCCTTCAGAGGGAGTAGCAGGATTGTGTCATTGGGAGCTGGATTTCCTGAAGCTCAAGGCTGCTGTCTTTTCAAATCCATCTAATCCTCAGCTGGACGATGGCTTGGATAGAGATGTTAAGGAAAGGGCATGTGAATGATAAAACACTGCATTTCCCTCAAATTGATATCTAAACCGTGTTCATTCATATCTAACCACATGCAACCCATTTGAATGGAAATACAGTTCTTTCTGTTTAATCCAACTACAACCTAATCTTACTACTAACTTATATTTATATAATGCTGACCATTTACAAAGAACTTTTGTAGACATCACCTCATTTGGTTATTCCAGTAAACTTTAGGGAAGACAATTTTCTTCCTTTTCCTGCTAAGGGACTTGAGGCTCACGTGAATTAAAGGATTTGCTCAGGATCACAGAGCAAGGCAGTGGGGGATGTGTGGGGAAGCACACCTCATGTTTGGGTTAAAAAACCAGAGCTCCTTTGGCGGCATCAAGCTGCTTTTTTGACTACATACTCATTCACCTTCCAGAAACCTGAAAATGCTGGGCTCCCCAATCACAGACTCGCTTCAATAAACAAAAAGGTGGACCTAAGTCTTTCTGTTCTTCCTGGGTATACACAGTCAGTCTGAAGCCCAAATTATGGAAACACTCCCTCTAATTCTGCTCTCATGGGATGGCTTTCAAGGATTGCAGCTGGTTGTAAGCCAGCTCTGCTGTTGAATGGGTGCAGTGGATAATGTCGTTGTTCTGGCCAGGCTCCTCAGATCCCTTTGGACTGTGTGTGTCAGTGGGTTTGCTGAAATTTGCTTTCAGTGGCCAGTGCCTATGGCTTTGTTTCCTAGAGAGCCTCTGGTTGGGCAACTCTGAGGTGTCACTTATGCCCTATCCCGGAGCTCCCCTGTGGGATCAGGTGAAGTCACTGAGTGGGTCTTTACCTGAGGTCACAACTTCGCTTGATTCCCTGCCCTCCCCAGTTCTGCTTCCCTCACTCCCTCATCAGTGATGTCTGGGAGGACTTTCTCACTAAATCACTTGTTCATGAATCCTCATCTCAAATTCTGCTTCTAGGGAATTTGCCCACAGGAGTGGGTGCATGAGAACTCTGAAGCAAAGCACTGTGACCCATGCTCCCTTGCCAGGGTGAGTAGTAGGGACCGGGAGCCAGTGGTGAGGAGCTCACCTTAAGATAAAGGGCATCAGAGGTGTGTCCCAGAGTCTTTGGGTTGTCCTAGTTTTGTATTTATTTTCATATCTCCAATTAAGTAGTTATAATGTTAATTAGTTGCCTGACCTTAAATTATTTAAGTTTCTGAGCCTCTTTTCATATCCCTAAGATGGGGATAAATAACATTTGCCTCTTAGGGCAATGATAGGGATTTAATGAGATAAGACAGGTAAAGCACTTAACATATTACTTATAGGTGGTGTTCAGATATTATTGCCTGTTCTTCTTCCAATAGTTTGTGTGGAAATTTATCTAGTAGCATTCTGGAAACATTGCCAATAGAATGGGTTAAAGTCACAGAATAATTCTACAGCAGTGCAGCCTTGTATTTCTGTGAATTTCATAGACTTAGAGACAAAAGCTGTTTATACTCATGTAATCCAAGTGTCTCCGGATTTAGCAGCTGCTGATTGCAAATGCAGTCAGATATGAAACCCCGAAAGTCAATAGCAGTGAGCAAACCCCCTTTTGACTGGCTTCTTGTTGATTCAAGGAAGCCTAATCTTTTATAGAGCCCCTTCCGACGAGTGCTCACTTAGGTCCACAATTATTCCTCATCAGTTTGCTGAGCCCAGATGTGTAGCTTTACATCCTTTTGCATGCAGCCTGCCACGCTGCTCCTATCAGCACAGCTGCTGGTGCCGCCGCTGCTTCTAAGGAAGATGGAGATTCCCACACATGTCATTTTAAAATGGAGTCAAAACGCTGCACCTCAAGCCTTACTATGCCCATTGTTGTTTTTGTGAAGATGGAGGATTTTTCTTTTCTATGTTTTTTTGCACTCAGTTGGGAAAGTGACAGCAAAGTTGTCTGAGCCCACAGTGATTGCTGACAGAGCTCTCTCAGCTACAGATGGCAGGGCCAGAGCTCTACAGTAGCCAGGTCCAGTAATTCCAAGAGACAATGAAGTGCTAGAACGTTCTCTCCTTGTCTTTGTTATGTATGCACAGGTGCTGGTAAAGCACTCCTAAAGAATCAGAAATATCTCTGTTGTGCCTCAAGGTCAGGGCACCTGATGACTACCACATCTGATGCTGTGAAATGAAGAGAAAGTTTCTTTTCTCTCTCTCTCTCTCTCTCTCTCTCTCTCTCTCTCTCAAGTTCTCTCGAGTTCTTAGAGAGAGAGAGTTCTTGAGAGAGAGAGAGGGTGTGTGCGTGTGCGTGTGCGTGTGCGTGTGTGAGTGTGTGTGTGTGTGTGAGTGTGGTACAGGTGGAAGGGTGGGATGCAGGAAAAGCCAAAGGACGCATAATGAGTTTACCAGAGCCCAAAGAGTTACAGCATTTTAATATATTTTCAGGTAACGCACAGAACCTCCTTTTCCTCAGGACAAACACAAGCTGTCAATCTCCTTGGGTGGCAGTGAATTCTGGAACCTGCCACATCCTGTAACCATAATTACCTCCCCCCTACAACTTCAAGCCCTGTTGCAGGATCTTATGGCAGAGATAAAGCAATTACTATTTAAAACCACGACTGACTGCGGCAGCTTCAGCCTGTAAGGAAATAGCATAATTTCTTTCTGGAGTAAGTAGCCTTTTATTTAGCAAAGATGAGGCCCCCAGGGCATGATTTGGAAGGAGGCATTGAAACAAAGAGATAGCTAAACCAATCAGCATAAAAAGTAAACAAGGATTTTCCAAGGGAGAAAAGCAGAGAAGAGCAGACAAGGGCGTGGGAGGAATGAGGGGTTAAGCCACATAGTGGAAGACTGTCAGTCAGTGGGGAACACCACAAGTTGGACATCACCGGTGGCCAGGGAATGTTCAAAGACAAGGATGTTTGCATTGCCTTTTCAGGCTGCTTGCTCTGTGTTGAAAGGTAATCGCCTGCAGTGAGGCCTGGTGTGAGTGGTGAGTGGTGTTTCTGGAAAATCAATGGAAAGACTCTTCGTTCCAAATCTGAGTAGCTAGAATACAGAGCAAATGGAGCAGCCATGGGATGGGTAGGGGCCTTTGGGGGGATTCAGAGAAATACTTAGGAGGAGACTGGGTTTTTATTAACCATAGAATGGGAGGGTGTCAGCCAATTTCATGTAATTCTCAGAAGGCCAGAGTACCTCAACTGATGTCTGGATGACAGTCTACCCCCTTGCAATCTGACTTTCACCCACCTGCTGTATATGTCCCATGTGGCTGCATATGTCTGAATCTCAGTAAATTTCTAGGTTTTCTTTTTCCCAGTCTAAGGAGGCTCCTCAGACCCACGCAAATCACTGGAGGCAAATGGATAAATAGGAAGACAAGTGTGTGTAATAGACATGGGGAAAAAGCAGGGCTCATGGGTATAATCATGAAGCAATTTTATTTTGCCTTCCCAACCCCTGGGTAAAAATTTTAGGTTGCCAAGCACAATCTTTATTCAGCAAGTCCAATCATAAAATATCAATACTCCAAACTTGATTTAAAATAAAATCTCCCCTTCTCCAGTTAAGCCCTGCCACAGGAAGGGGGGCCCTAGAAGTAGAGGAGGGGAGGTAGAGTCAGTGGTTGCCTCTCTCCTTCCTCCCTTACTAGCCCCCACCCCCAAGGGTTGGAATAGGAGAGGCGAAGGAAGAGAGTTAAAAGGGGAGCAGAAAAGTTCTCACTTGACTGAAACTCTTGAGATGAGTTTGTGGTCGGTAGGCCTGGCAGGTGTTTAGGTTTGATCATCTCATCAGAACTTTGGTCCTTTGAAGATCACTGAGGGCAATTGCCCGAAACTCTCTTGATTCAGGTAAAGCCTCTGCTATGGCTGATTGCTTCTGCAGCCTCCAGATATCTGGCGATACCTTTAGCTTCTTTCCATGGGGGCCTGTTTGCCCCTCTGGGAAGCCTCTTTGGACAGGACTGATGGAGACCCACATTAATCTTTGTTATGTGGCTCACATCTGCCCATAGGAAACCCTCACCCATTTTTCTCCCTGACAAACTCTGAGAGTATTGGCTGGTAGTACAGCCACTCATTCTTTGACATATTCATTAGCTCATTTAAATTTTCAAGCGAGAGTGAGACACTACCCTATATGCTCCCTAAACTGCAGTCTGTTGAAATCCTGACCACTGCTAGGCTTGAGACGAGGGGCAGGTACTGCCCACCTGCCATACTGCAGGGAGGAGGGAACAGGGAAGAAGCCTGGGATGCATAGCATGGTTCTCTCCAACTAAAACCCCTTTCTTTAAGTCCTGTGCTTTCGGGTGATTTTGTACCCTCCATATACATGAACAGTTTAAGAGATGTCTCACCAATTCTTGTCACCAACTCTGAAGTTCCTGCATGGAAATCTGAAACAACTTGGACTGTGACATCTATCAACTTATGCTTTAGCTGAAATGTTCTCTCAGAAGCCAGGTTGCTCCTTTTTGTGGTCTGACTTCCATTATGGCCACCCCAGCTGTCAGACCTGGTGGTCCGTGTCTGAATTCCAATAGTATAACGTTACAAGATTTTCTTTTCCTTTGGGACGTTCTTCAATTCCAGTGACAATAAGTGGGTCTAAATGGTGAAGGAGAGACAGGCTCTTTCCTCCATCTACTTCCCAGAAGCACTTAAGGCTCAGTGTCTGCCTTGCCAAGACCCCTTGTTATAATTCAGACATGTCTTACGGGTTCTTCTTTTCAACCTTTAGTGGAAGGACAGAACATACTGAAGTGAAGGTGTATGAGAATGGTTTTCTCTGATTGTTTTTTTTTTTTTTTTTAAATTTGATCCTGAATATGGTATCATGAACTTCACATGTTAGGATCTAGCAGAATTTGAAGAATTATTGTAAACCCCTGTAAACACAGAGCAAGGTAGAAAGTGATTTTCATCATTCTCTTGCTCCTCTTACCATCCTACCTGGCAAATATACTCCCATTCTTATTTGGACTGATTTTTTTTCCTATATAGTGCAGTGGCCTTCATTTTAAAGCCTACAATTCAACATGTTGGTTTTGGGTTTAGAAGTTATGTTCTTGAGGGTGTGAAAGTTACATCAAAGTTCAGATTTGTCTTGTGTAATGTGATACATGGACATGCGGTCGCTGGTATTGGTTGCTTGCAGCCAGAGAACTATAAAAAGTACACCTAGGAAGAGGGCCTATGGTTTTGACAGTAAGTGTCATTAGCGATATAGCTTTCCTTCTAAGTTGGCATACTAAGTTGAGATTAATGAGGAAGGTGTGTGTGTGTACACACATACCATTCACTCAATCAATTACAGTGAAATAACACAGAGAAGACAAAAGAAGTGGCCATTAAGGAAAATAAGTGGACTATGGGCACAGAAGACCTCCTCTTCCATTCAGCTGTGCTAATTAGTAATGAGCATAGCATTCATTTTTTTTAAAGGCCAGACGGTGTCATTTAGTAAAATAAACAAATACTCCTCCCTGCCATTTACTAATAGTCTGAAGCCTTGGTTGCTAGTTCTGCCTCTATCTGTTACTAGTCATATGATCCTAGGTAATCGGAAACCTCTCTGAGCCTCAGGTTTCTGCATCTATAAAATGGAGATAGGCCTAACTATTGTGTTATCCTTGCCTTTAAAGAATATAGTGTTCATGAAATTGCTCTGTGAACTGGACACTGGGACCTTGGTGTAAGGTATTATGTTCAGGTGTGAGTTTAGATTCCCCGAGGTATAGAGATCTGGCACCGGCACTTGAGGGTCTTGAAGCAGGCTTTCAATTTCAATTTATGCATGTACCCACCCGCTGTATTGACACAGCACAAAGCCAAGGGCACATTTGACAATGATTTGTTTAATTTGATTGATGTGAACTGCAAAAATGGGCCATTCAGTCTGCAAAGTATCTAGGCTGTAATGATCTGATATTGGCTGTCTACATTCATCAAATTAAGTGGATAATTAGCAAAACACCATTTGACTTTGTGATGTAAAGACAGTAATTGTGGCTCTTTCTCAATTAAAAATCTCATCCAAAGTCGTGACTTTGGTTGTCACATCTGTGCAGATGATTTCCACATTTGTTTGTACCTCCAGCTTTGAATTCTTTCTGAAAAGACTACATTATTTTCCCAACAGTCACCAGCCATTTTCCCTCATGCATTTTCCCTCCCCATTATTCCTTCCTGGGATCTGCATTTCTTTATCCCAGTCAGTCAGTCTCAAACTCTCAGGGTTAACTCTGACTCCTTTCTTCCCTACACCTTCCCTAGTCAATCAGCTGCCAAGTTCTATCAATTCTATCTATGAAACACCTTTGAAATCTTCCTTCTCCTCTCTAATTCTACTGCCCTACTATCCTACTACTTCATCAAGGCCCAGCCTATTATTACAAAAACCCTGTCATTGGCCTTCCTTTTCCAGTATTGCCTCATTCCAACGCAGCCTATACATTAATGCTCTCATCCTGCTTTTTCTCTGCTCAAAAATCCCCTGGGGGGCCGGGCGCGGTGGCTCAAGCCTGTAATCCCAGCACTTTGGGAGGCTGAGATGGGCGGATCACGAGGTCAGGAGATCGAGACCATCCTGGCTAACACGGTGAAACCCCGTCTCTACTAAGAAATACAAAAAAAAAATAGCCGGGCGAGGTGGCGGGCGCCTGTAGTCCCAGCTACTCGGGAGGCTGAGGCCGGAGAATGGCGTGAACCCGGGAGGCGGAGCTTGCAGTGAGCTGAGATCCGGCCACTGCACTCCAGCCTGGGCTACAGAGCGAGAGACTCCGTCTCAAAAAAAAAAAAAAAAAAATCCCCTGGGGGATTCTCACTGTCTAAGAAACAAAGCCTGAATTCTTCCTCCTGGTGTTCTCAGCATTGCAAGGCCTGGCTCTAACCTGTCTTTTCCACTTTTTCTTCTCCCACTCCCCTTCATGTACACTACTAACTCTTGGTTTCCTGCACCGATTCATTTCCCTTTTGGATGCTGTCCTATGTTCACACATCTCCCTCCTCTGGAAATTCCCTCCTCCTCATTATAGCCTTCAAACCCCACTCCAGGCCCCACTTATTCTTCAACAACCATTCAAATGCCACCTCCCCACTGCACTCCTTTAGGTTTCTGGTTGGAAAGACTCTCTCCCTAATCTGTACTCCGCTGCACTTTAACAAGATCTGCCCTACTTTCTCCCCTTTAGACTATAAATTCCTTTAAGGCAGGATTTGTGCCAGAGTCGTCTCTGTATTCCCCAGGGTCCACATATCCTGCATATAGTAGCTATTCTTTAAATAACTGTTGAATAAATGAATGCTTGTAAAGAAAGCATGCTTCTAATCATATTTTTTTCTTATCTTCTAATGTGGGATGCAACTTCTTATTTGACTATGTAAACTCATGTGGTGAAATATTTTCCTTCAAGGACGCGCAATATGCTCCTGTGGCCTTCTTCTCTCTGATAAGGTTGGTCTTTTACCAGTGGTTTGTGGCACTAATTATAGGAGGGAGGAAAGGAAATTCTGGAAAGTAGATTACAGAAGAGGAACACAAACATGAAAATTCTAAGTATAAATGGAAAATAGTATATTTGCAAAGAAGGACATCTTGAAAGGCAGCATTCCTCCAGGGCAGTGCTAATTTTAAGAGGAATAGAAGAAAAAGCAATGTATTTTTCTAAAAGGAGAAACTGAACTTGTAAGAACTGTAGAATAGTTAAATTTTGTGAAATTGGGCCAGACTTTCCCCAGAATTCTGTAGCCCATTGGATTTGACAAGATTAGACAAGAGAGGTAAAAATGATGGTTGGACTAAAGAAAAGGACTAATGGAGACAAATTATAGGTATGATCATGGTTTCACCCCAAAGATAGATGAATGTGTTTAAAAGGCCATCATATCCTACAGATGGGAACTTTTCTTGTCCCTCCCCATCTACCCAGTGCATTGAAAGACAAAAAGAGCAAATCGAAGCAATGCATTTTGATGCAAAAGATAGAGACAGGGATGGTTAAAACTCAAGAATACAGGCAGGATTTCATATGGATACATTTCATAGTAATACAATAAGTTAAATATTTAAAAGTTTATTTTTAGGTTCACCAAAACAGCCCAAAGTCATCAAAATGTCCCATACTAAGATCCCTCCGAGAGAATTGATTAGAGCTTTCTGATAGTATAATGTGATGGGTGAGTGAGTTTTCCTCGATATATTGATGAAAAAACAGTGTTGAATGTATTATTATTATTATTATTATTATTATTTTTGTTTTTTTTTTTTTGAGACGGAGTCTCGCTCTGTCGCCCAGGCTGGAGTGCAGTGGCGCAATCTCGGCTCACTGCAAGCTCCGCCTCCCGGGTTCACGCCATTCTCCTGCCTCAGCCTCCCGAGTAGCTGGGACTACAGGCGCCCGCCCCTGCGCCCGGCTAATTTTTTCTATTTTTAGTAGAGACGGGGTTTCACCATGGTCTCGAGTAGCTATTAGGTTAAATGCTGTTAAGACCAGTATTAATTGTTAAATATTAACAAAGGTTCAGATATAATCTTGCCTAAAAGCAAGAGGATGTGTCACATTTTCCAGAACATCTATGACTTTAAGTAAGTTTACTATTTTCAATACACATGTAAATGTAAATCTAAAGTTCTGTGACCAAGTTCACTACTCAGAAAAAATTTTTATGAGACTTTTGGATCAGAAAATATAGATTGTGGTCTATTGAGGTCTATGCTGTTTGGGGAATTGATTGTATCAAAACAGATTTTATTTTCTTACAGAGATACTTTGTAAACTATGGGCTAATTTAATTTTAGGGAATCCTTCAATTTTGTGTCCTTCCTGCTTATTAAATTCTTGGGCTCAGGTTAAAAAGGAAATCAAAAGATCAGGGGAAGATAATATAAAAAGTCAACATGCTTATCGAAGGATCCCCAACATCTCCTCTTCATCTCAACTGTCAGCTGATGCCAGATCTGCTGAAATTGTTCTTGTCAAGGTCACCATGATCTCCAGGTTGCTAGATCCATTTGAGTTTTCTATTTGTTCCATATCTGACATGACTTCTCAGCAGTATTTGACACAACTGACATTATCTCCTTCTTGAACTGTTTTCCATATGTCTTTCAGGGCACTTACTTGTTTTTTTTTCTACTACCTAACTTGACTGATCTTCCTCAATATCCTTTGCTGGATCTCTTCTTCGTGGCCTAGACCTTTTCTCCCTTTATGCTTACTTCCATTTCCATGACTCAAACACATCTACAGACTGATGATTCCAAAATATGTCTCCAGCTCCATCATGTCTCCAAACTACTGACTTGTATAGGCAACTGACCACCTGACATCTCCATTTGGATCCTAATATACTATCAAATATTATGTACAAAGCACAACTTCCTTCCTTCCTTCCTTCCTTCCTTCCTTCCTTCCTTCCTTCCTTCCTTCCTTCCTTCCTTCCTTCCTTCCTTCCTTCCTTCCTTCCTTCCTTCTTTCTTTCTTTCTTTCTTTCTTTCTTTCTTTCTTTCTTTCTTTCTTTCTTTCTTTCTTTCTTTCTTTCTTTCTTTCTTTCTTTCTCAGACAGAGTCTGTTGCTCAGGCTGGAGTACAGTGGCATGATCTCAGCTTACTGCAAACTCTGACTCCTAGGTTTAAGCGATTCTCATGCCTCAGCCTCCCAAGTAGCTGGGATTACAGGCATGTTCCACCATACCCGGCTAATTTTTGTACTTTTAGTAGAGATGGGGGTTTCGCCATGTTGCCCAGGCTGGTCTCTAATTCCTGGACTCAAGCAATCTGCCCACCTTGGCCTCTCAAAGTGCTGGGATCACAGGCATGAGCCACCACGCCCAGCCCAAAGCACAGCTCTTAATCCTCCTCCCTGAAACTGCTCCTTCTGTAGACTTTTCCAGGTCAGTAAATGGCAACTTCAGTCTTCTAACTGGGCAGGCTAAAATCACAAATAACATAATTGGCTCCTTTTTATTTTTTTGTTCCCATCTTATATCCAGTTGGTTTCACCTTCAAAATCTATGTGGAACTGACCATGTTTTACTCTTCCTCCCCATTACCATGCTTCTGCCCTATTCTTCTGTCGTTCTCTTCACACAGTAGCCACAGTTAACCTTTTAAAAGTGAGTCGAATGATGTCACTCCTCCACTTCAAATCCTCTGCTTGTCCCCATCTCTCTCATTGTAAAAGCCGACATTTTTACAAGGGTTTCTGGGTCCCAGCACATCCTGGATTCCCATTACTCCTTTGGTTGCATCTCTCCCTAACCTCCTCCAATGTTCTGCTCCTGCCACATGGACCCCCTCATTGTTCCCCCAATACCCCGGGTACTGTCCCTTCTAAGGGCCTTTTATTCCATCTGCCTGGAACACTCTTGTCTGAGATACTTGTCTAGCTCATTCCTTTGACCATGCCTTTGGCTACTGTCATCTTTTTAGGGAGGCTTGCCCCCACCAACCTAGTTAAAAGTCTAATCCTTCTAGCCCCCAGCACTCTCTGTCTTCTATCTCTGCTTTCTTTTTCTCTGCAATATTTGTTGCCCTCTGACATAGTATATATTTAATTTATTTACTTGTTTATTACCTATCTGCCATACCAAAATAAAAGCCTCTTGAGGGAGGGGTCTTTGTCAGCTTTGTTCACTCAGGTTGTGTCCTCAGTGCCTGTCAGTGCCTGACACAGATGAAGCACTCAATCAATGTTTTTTAAAAAATGACTGATTGGGAAGTCCTAGCCAGAACAATCAGGTAAGATAAAGAAATAAAAGGCATCCAAATAGGAAAAGAATAAGTGAAACTATCTTTCTTCTCTCACAATATAATTCTACACCTAGAAAACTTTAAAGACTCCACCAAAAAGCTACTAGAACCGTAAGCTATTTTAGTAAGGTTTCAGGATACAAAATTAATATATAAAAATTAGTAACATTTCTGTATACCAATAATGTCCGGGCTAATAATCAAATCAAGAACGTAAACTCATTTATAGTAGCCACAAAGAAAATGAAATACTTAGGAATACAGCTAACCAAGGAGATGAAAAATCTCTACAAAACACTGCTGAAAGAAATAAGAGATGACACAAATAAATGACAAAACATTCCATGCTCATGGATTGGAAGAATCAATATCATTAAAATGGCCATACTGCCCAAAATATACTGCCCAGAACAGATTCAACGCTACTATTGTTTAATTACCAACATCATTCTTCACAGAATTAGAAAAAACAATTCTAAAATTCATATGGAACCAAAAAAGAGCCCACATAGCTAAAGCAATCCTAAGCAAAAAGAGCAAAGCTGGAGGTATCACACTGCCTGATTTCAAACTATGCAATAAGGCTATAGCAAGCAAAACAGCATGGTACTGGTACAAAAGTAAACACACAGACCAATGGAACAGAATAGAGAACCCAGAAATAAAGCCACATGCTTACAACCATCTAATCTTCAACAAGGCTGACCAAAACAAGCAGTGGGGAAAGGACTCCCTATTCAATAAATGGTGCTGGAATAACCAGCTAGCTATATGCAGAAGGATGAAACTATACTCTTACCTTTCATTATATACAAAAATTAACTCAGAACGCACAGTAATTTAAGTGTAAGACCTCAAACTATAAAAATTCTAGAAGATACCGGAGGAAATACCCTTCTTGACATCAACCTTCACAAAGAATTTATGGCTAAGTCCCTAAAAGCAATTGCAACAAAAACCCAAAATTGACAAATGGGACCTAATTAAACTAAAGAGCTTCTGTACAGAAAACAAACAAACAAAAAACTATCAACAGAGTAAACAGACAACCTACAGAATGTGAGAAAATATTTCCAAACTATACATCCAACAAAGGTCTAATATCCAGAAATCTATAAGGGACTTAAATCAACAAACAAAACACAAATAACCTCATTAAAAATGGGCAAAGGACATGAACAGACACGCCTCAAAAGAAGACCTATAAGTGGGCCAACAAACGTATGTAAAAATGCTCCACATTGCTAATCATCAAAGGATTGCATCTCAAAGCCACATCGAGATACCATCTCATACCAGTCAGAATGACTATTATTAAAAAGTCAAAAAACAACAGAGACTGAGGAGAAAAGGAACCGCTTATAAACTGTTGGTGGGAATGTAAATTGTTCAGCCACTGTGGAAAGCAATTTGGAAGTTTCTCAAAGAACTTAGAACTACCATTTAACACTGCAATCCCATGACTGAATATATATACAAAAGAAAATAAATAATTCTACCAAAAAGACATAATGTACTTGTATACTCATTGCTGCGCTATTCACAATAGCAAAGACATGGGATCAAACTAGGTGCCTCATAACGGTGGATTGGTTAAAGAAAATGTGATATATATACACTGTGGAATACTATGAAGCCACAAGAAGAATGAAATCATGTCCTTTGCTGCAACATGGAGGCAGTTGGAAGCCATAATCCTAAGTGAACTAATGTAGGAAGAGAAAACCAAATACTCCATGTTCTCACTTATATGTAGGAGCTAAACACTGAGCACACATGGACTTAAACATTGGAACAATACACACTGCAGACTACTGGAGGCAAGAGGGAGAAAGGAGGAGGCATGGGTTAAAAAACTCCCAGTTGGGTACTGTGTTCACCACCTGGGTGCAATATACCCATGTAACAAACTTGCACCTTTAACTCTCATATGTAAAATAAAACTTGATTTTTTTTTAAAGAATGAATGAATCAGTATTTGGAAGAAGATAGGGCCAACTCTCCCTGAGGCATTCCGCTTTGACTCTCAGATCCTACACTGCATAGATTTCAGTCATACTGAATGCTCTTTTGTATCTTTTCTCTAAGAAGTAAATATACTCTTGGATTCTTTTTTCTTTTTTCTTTTCTTTTTCCTTTTTTTTTTTTTTTGAGATGGGGTCTTGCTCTGTCATCCAGGCTGGAGTGCAGTGGCACGATCATGGCTCACTGCAGCTTCAACCTCCCTCCTCAAGCAATCCTCCTGCCTCAGCCTCCTGAGTAGCTGGGACTACAGATGTGCACCACCACGTATGGCTAATTTTTTATTTTTTGTAGAGATGGGATCTCACTATGTTGCCTAGACTGGTCTTGAATGCCTGGGCTCAAGCAGTCCTCTTGCCTTGGCTTCCCAAAGTGCTGGGATTACAGGCATGAACCACCAAACCTGGCCTTTTCATTCTTTCCCTAGATCATTATATATATTACTGATAGAGATGATCAACAAAGATTAAACCTGACAATATTGGTGGAATGACTGAAAAAGAGAAAATATATTATAATGCCTACTATAAATGTTCAACATATGTTAGATAGTGTGTTTACTACAGGTATTGGAAAAAAATATGAGATTTCTTTTTGAATATCTGACAATATGCTATTCAAGAAAAGAACATATGGGAGAGTATTCATTCATGTGCCTATTGTGTATCCTCAGAGTACTTTGTTCATATCTCTATAAAACCCTTAGTTATGGCTTTACACATTTGTCTTACTGTTTAGTTTGTGAATCCTCAAGAACAAGGTTCCTCTTAATTTTTTTACATTCAAATCTGAACATAGTCTCTGGGACATATAAGTTGGTAGTAAAAGGTAGTATTGCTATTATAAATCATTATTAGAACAAATAAATGTGTGTTGAAAGAAAGTTGTGGATATTAAATTCTCAAGGACTTTGGAAAAAGTAGAGATCAATGTGGATTAGGTAAAAGCAACACAATTAAGGTAGATTATCTGGTTTATTAGACACAATAAAAGGCTCCTAATCCAGATATTTTTGCTTAAAAAAGAATAACACCCAAACTCATTGGAGCTTGAATTAGCCATAGTGTCTGCCTATATTGATCAGATAACATGGATAACTCATCTCATTTCAGGTTATTGCTATGAGGATACAATCTTCACATCACATCTGTAATTACCTTCTTCCAGAACCATATTATAACTGCTTTCAGATTCTTTCAGGGGCAGAAAAAGAAGGTATTAAATGGGAAAGAAAAAGATCTATTAGAAATTTAAAAGACAGGATAAAGCATTGTGTGTGTGTATCTTTAGTAAATTGCTATTTTATGACCCTCTCACAATAAGTATCTTGGAATAAATATGACATACCTCTAACCTAGGCATGGTAAACAATGTTTGAGGACATGAGAAAAAATGTACAGATCTGAGATTCTTCTATATTTGATTAAAGCATTTCTTGCACATTTATTGCCAACTAATCTAGAATTCCTTCATCAGAAAAGGCAACTCTCACTATTGCCAACCTTATTGACTCTTAATAGCTATAACTTGGTGTAGTATATGCCATTCTGAGAAGTCCATAATTTTTATTAATATTTGCATATTTTATTTATCTAGCCCTGCATGAACACAATATGAATTATTCCAAGGTAGTGATTAGTTCTGATGTCCATTAATATACATTAGTGCATAATAGGCATTAATAGGACTCATTCATAGCTGAGTCTCCTGCTCAAATATGCCATTATATGTGTGTTTTGTTGCATGTGTGTGGTGCCATGGAGAAGCGCTGCTCAGATCTCCCTTTGAGAGAACTTGCTGTGGGAGCAGAATTGGCTTGCAGCTTCTAGAAGCTGTGGCTGTACCTTCAGATCTGCCAAGGTGTTCCTGCTCCTTCACAGGCATGTCTCTAATAAATCTCTTGCATATCTCATCCTGTCTTGGTGTCTGTTTCTTGGAGCACCTGAATTGACACAGGTAGTATCAGACTTGGTCCGAGAAAATAGTCGCAGAAGTGGTCTAAGAAAATAGTAGTCTAAGTGGAGACTGGCTCACTTACTGCCTGATTGGTAAGAAGGATCTCACCCTGAATGGAACGTGGGGCATAGATAATCCTTGGCACAAGGTGGTCCAATTGCTGAAGATTTCTCCTGTGATTATTTGGGGAAAATATGCTGGTGGAGAGAAACACTTTTATCAGTGTGATGATTCAGGTATTTGAAAGATATGAGGGAATGATGTCTACAAGAACAGTGAGGTTAGCTGGTGGTAATGATGCCTTTGGGAGTGAGGGACAATTGAAGAGAAACTGAGGTAGTTAACAAACAGCTAAAGGCTAAATCTTAGTGCCAGAAGACTTGGTAGTTTACAAAGAGGTCCTTTTCCCCTGCAGTGGGAGATTGGGCACAGCTAGGAGGCAGACTCAGAATGCAATGAAATTTCAGAGTTTGGGATGCATTTAAATGCTCAGCAAAGTCATGTCTGTTATATTAATTTCAGGTCTTTGACTAGGAAAAATCTGGGACCCTGAAATATGGTATAGAGACATCTGCATGGATGTCCCTAAGAATTGTGGCTGTGCAGAAACCTTGAATCTTCAGAGCCTACAGGGGTAGCCCACCCCTCTCTAGCACTTGCCCCCCTCTCCTCTCCTGGCTGTTAGATTCACAGCTTGGGTTAAATCCAAGCATAACCTGGCTGGAGATATACGAGGCCTGATAAGGGAGGAAAGAGATTATACCCTGAAGGAACTGCAAATATTGCCTGTCCTGTACCAGCAGGATTCAGAGGAACATCACTGGGATTGGATTCTGAGGGGCCTTCATTAAGGGGACCAGGCAAAAGATTGTTTAAACCAGAATTCATTGACTTGGGGGCACTTTCTCAGGACATGAAATTTAACACCCTGGCAAGGATCCTAGCAGATGGGGCGGAATTGCTGCTGCGGTGACTCCTGAAATCTGAAGGAAGCAATGGCCTGTGAGAAGAAAAGTGAGAATAGCTGAGTTTTTCTGACAGCTAGTAGAGGAAGAAATAAAAAGCCTTAGGAAAATGGGCTAGATGAAATGAATATATTACGTGAGACCATAAGACCTACTGGAGAATTATGTTCCATGGGAGGGTCTAGAGGGCACACCACTCACCATGGCCATCAGGAATGTGCCAGTGAGATGGCACCAGCTTTGCTAAACCCAGTGGAGAGCCTCCACTGTGGGTCAGGGTAGATGGTAGGGCAGGTGGGTCCCAGGGCTGGGCTCATTAACAACCATGAGAATAATCCCTTCTTCGACCTCAAGAGAGGTCAGATGTTGGTATCTAACTGCCTGAAGCTGGGAGGTCATAATAACTAAAATGATTAGCAAGGTTAGAGGCACAGTTGAGGGGGCTTGACGTGCATTCAGTTATGAAGACAGTTAATAAAGCAGGGCATCTTTAGGGACAGTATGGACAGGCAGCCAATAAAGGTACTGCTGAACATCTTTAATCAGAAGATAAGAATAGAACAGCAGGAGCATGAAGGTGATTCTCCAATAAAAAAGTTCTTACTCTGTTCTTGGATCTTAGCCAGTTTTCAAAACTAGAGCTCACTGACTGAAGAGTGACTGGACCTCCAGGAAGAAGGACCTTGCAATACTGCAGCCAGAATATGCTGTGATGTCTCTTCTAGTCCTTCTTCAAAAAGAGCCATGACCATTTACTTGGGTGACTGTACACTGGGGAAAGAGGAATACATAGACATTTTGAGGTCTATGTATACAAGGTGTAAATTGACACCTGGAGCTCCAAAGCATCATCGTAGTCCCCTTCGTTAGAGTGGGGGCAAGTGAGACAGAAAATATACTCCTGGTTAATGTCTGGCTTCCAGCTGGCTTATGGGTCTGCAGTCATGCTCAGTGGTTATTTCTCTGGTGTCTGAGTACATTACTGGAACTGATATACTTACCACTGGAGTAACTCCCACATCAGATCCTTGGCTATGGGATAAGCACTATCATGCTGGGAAAGGTTAAGTAGAAGCCTTTAAAACTCCCACCCCTCCATGGCCAAGAGTGTAAAGCAAAACTGATTTCACATCCTGGGGAAGGCTGGAGATTAGTACCACCATTATAGACCTAAATACTGCAGGAGTGATAATCTCAGTCATCTCTATTTAATTCACCAATCTGGGTCCTGCTCAACCTGGATGGATCCTGCAGAAAGACTGCAGACTAGCACAGATTCAATCAAATAGTGGTCCCAATTACTGCTGTTGTTTTGGTCATGCTTTTATGACTGGAGGAGATTAATAAATCCTCAGCTACATGGCATATGGCCATTGACTTGGTGAAATATTGTCCATTGCAACCAGAAAAAGGGATCAGAAATAGTTCAGATTGTGGAATGGACATTATTTATCTAGAGTTTTGCCCCAGGGCTATGTTAAGTCTCCTACTCTTTATCTTAGTATAATCTGAAGACATCTGGACCACCTGACCATCCTGCAGATTGTTACATTGACCCTATATTGTTGACATCATGTTGATTTGGTAGGACAAGCAATAGGTTGCTAGTATGTTGGAAGCCTTTGTTAAGAACATGTTTTTCAGAGATAGGAAAGTAAACCTTATGAAGATTCAGGGACCTACAATTTCAGTAAAGGTTTTTGGAAGTCTGATGGTCAGGGGTATGCCAGGATATGCCCTCTAAAGTAAAAGACAAGTGATTGCATTGTATATCCTCTACAATAAAGAAAGAAGCATAGCATCCAAATGTGTTCCAGAGGCAGCACATTTCATAGGACTCCTGCTCTGGCCCATGTATTGGGCTAGTGGATCCAGGCTGTGATACAGGCAGCTCTACTGCTAGGGCCATATGATATGGCCACTGGAGTTAGAGGTGTTGGTGGTAGGAAAATATTCAGCATGGAATTTATGGCAAGACCCAGAGGGAGAATCACGATGAAGGGGCCCTGGAATTCTGTAGCAAGGCTATGCCATCTCAGTAGGAACTTACATAGTTATTTTGAGAATGTTTCTGGCTTCTATGGTTTGAATGTATCTCTAAAGTTTACGCATTAGAAACCTAGTCCCCAGTGCAACAGCATTGAGAGGTGGAGCCTTTATGAGGTGATGGTCATGAGGGCTATGCCCTCATAATGTCATTATATCAGGAATGGGTTTACTTTGCAGGAGTGGGTTTTTACAAAAGGATGAGTTCAGCACCTTTCGCTCTCTTGCACAAATCTTTGCTCTTTTGCCCTTCCACTTTCCACCATGGGATGCAGCAAGAAGGTCCTTGCCAGTTGTAGTCCCCTCAACCTTGGACTTCCCAGCCTCTCAAACTGTAAGATATAAATCTCTGTTCTTTATAAATTACCCAATCTCAGATATTCTGTTATAGCAGCATGAAATGAACTAAGACATTGGCGTATTACAGTGTCCTGATTGAAATAGGATGCTTGACTATATGATACCAAGTGGCCATGCATTATGAAGTCACAGGGAACCAGCAACAATGCATCTTAAGATGGAAATTGTGCACCTAAGATTCAGCCCATGCAGAACTAAAAGGGTAAGAATCAGCTGTATGAGCAGGTGGCCCAGATCTGCTGTTACCTATCATAATTGCACCAGCATCCCTGTCCCAGCTCACATTTATGGTCATATGAGAGGGTCTTAAACTTGGTTTACAAATGGGCCAGCTCAATAAATTAAATTAGTGCAAGCAAAAAACAAACAAACAAACAGTGCCTGCATTATATCCACTCAAAAGGGTGGCTTTGAAAGACAGCAATAAATGGACATCCTCCACATCCAGTCATTCACTACATGTGGAAGAAGAGTGGCCACAGCTAGTCAGGGGCATAAAAGACAAACAACTGGGAGATTAGAGACAAAGCAGCCTGGGGTAGAGGCATGTGGGTGGACATATGGGATGGCCCTCAAATGTGAAGACTTTATATCACACATTAATGCATACCAGAAAGCACTCACCACAGAAAAGTCCTGAACAACCAAATAGACAAAATTACTCAACCAATTAATGCCATCATTGGCCATCATGGAAGTGGCTCAATGGGCACATGAGTGGAATGACTATGGTGGCAGAGAAATAGGCTACACATGGGCCCAGAAGTAGGGCTTCCAGTTACCAAGGCTTACCTAGCCACTACATTATTTGAATGCCCAAAGTGCCAGAACATAGATGAATGCTGAACACCCGATATGACACCATTTCTCAAGAAGACCAGCTAGTTGGGGCAAATTTGCTACACTGGACCCCTTCTATCCTGGAACTATTAGTGGTTTGTCTTCTCCGGATCAGATATTTATTCTGCCTGTTCCTGGTATGGGTTTGCTTTTCCTTCCCTCAGGGTCTTAGCCAGCAACACTATCCAGGGGCTTCTACAATGCCTGCTCCACAGGCATGGAATTCTACACAACATAGCATCTGTCCAGGGACCACCCTCACAGTAAAGGAATTGAAGGTATGGGCCTATGACACTGGGATCCAAAGAAAATATCAAAAATTGCACTATGTAGAAGGAATTGGTTTTGTAGAGCTTAGAAACTGAAGGGCCACATGAAGTGCTGCTTTGGAGGCAATATTTTGCGAGGAAGAAATGTCAGAGTTCCAGAAGTATTACTTGCACCAAATTAGACAACTTCATATGAGGCCATGTTCCCAATAGCAGGAATACGTGGATCCTGAAACCAAGGTGTATTAGTCCATTCTCATACTGCTGTGAAGAAGTACTCAAAACTAGGTAATTTATGAAGAAAAAGAGGCTTAGTGGACTCACAGTTCCACCTGGCTGAGGAGGCCTTACAATCATGGTGGAAGGTGAAGGAGGAGCAAAGGCATGACTTACATGGTGGCAGGCAAGAATGTGTGTGCAGGAGAACTGCCCTTTATAAAACTGTCATATCTCTTGAGACTTATTCCCTATCATGGGAACAGCATGGGAAAAAGCCACCCTAGTGATTCAGTTACCTCCCAACATGTCCCTCTCATGACACGTGGAGATTATGGGAGCTACAATTCAAGATGAGATTTGGATGGGAACACAGCCAAACCATATCATTCTGCCTCTGACCCCTCCCAAATCTCATGTCTTCACTTTTCAAAACACAATCATGCCCTTCCAACAGTCTCCCAACGTATTAGCTAATTCCAGCATTAACTCAAAAGTCCAAGTCCAAAGTCTCATCTGAGACAAGGCAAATCTCTTCCACTTATGAGACTGTAAAATCAAAAAGCAAGTTAATTACTTCCTAGATACAATGGAGATACAGGCATTGGGTAAATACACCCTTTCCAAATGGAATAAATTGGCCAAGGTTACAGGCCCCATGTAAATCCGAAATCTAATAGAGCAGTCATTAAACCTTAAAGTTCCAAAATGATCTCCTTTGACTTCATGTCTCACATCCTGGTCATGCTGATGCAAGAGGTCGGCTCCCATGGTCTCGGGCAGCTCTGCCCCTGTGGCTTTGAAGGGTATAGCTTCCCTTCTGGCTGCTTTCATGACTGGCATTGAGTGTCTGTGGCTTTTCCAGGTGCACAGTGCAAGCTGTCGGTGGATCTACCATGCTGTGGTCTGGAGGATGGTGGCCAGTTTCTTATAGCTCCACTAGGCAGTGACCCAGTGGGGACTCTGTGTGAGGTCTCCAAACCCACATTTCCCTTCTGCACTGCCCTAGCAGAAGTTCTCCATGAGGACTCTGCCCCTGCAGCAAACTTCTGCTTGGACATACAGGCATTTCCATATATGATCTGAAATCTAGGCAGAGGTTCCCAAACCTCAATTCTTGTCTTCTGTGCACCCACAGGACCAATACCATGTGAAAGCTGCCAAGGCTTGGAGCTTGCATCCTCTGTAACAATGGCCTGAGCTGTAACTTGACCCCTTTACGTCACAGCTGGAGCAGCTGGGTTGCAGGGTACCAAGTCCTGAAGCTGTACACAGCAGTGGGGACCTGCACCTGGTGCAGGAAACCATTTTTCCCTCCTAGGCCTTGGGGCCTGTGATGGAAGGACTGCTGTGAAGGTCTCTGACATGTCCTGGAGATATTTTCCCCATTGTCTTGGTGATTAACCTTTGGCTCCTTGTTACTTATGCAAATTTCTGCAGCTGGCTTGAATTTCTCTACAGAAAATGGGGTTTTCTTTTCTGTAGCATCGTCAGCCTCCAAATTTTTCAAACTTTTATGCTCTGCTTCCTCTTGAATGCTTTGCCACTAGAAATTTCTTCTGCCAGACACCGTAAATCATCTCTCCGGAGTTCAAATTTCCACAGATCTCTAGGGCAGTGGCAAAATGCCACCAGTTTCTTTGCATAGCAAGAGTGACCTTTACTCCAGTTCCCAACAAGTTACTCATCTCCATCTGAGACCACCTCAACCTGGACTTTATTATCTGTATCATATCAGATTTGGCCAAAGCTAAAGCCATTCAACAAGTCTCCAAGAGGTTCCAAACTTCCCCACATCTTCTTGTCTTCTGAACTGTCCAAGCTCAGAAGTTCCAAATGTTCCCACATTTTCCTGTCTTATTCTGAGCCCTTCAAACTGTTCCAACCTCTATCTGTTACTCAGTTCCAAAGTTGCTTCCACATTTTCAGGTATCCTTATAGCAGCACCTGGTACCAATTTACTGTATTAGTCCATTCTCATACTGTTATGAAGAAAAACCAGAGACTGGGTAATTTATAAAGAAAAAGAGGTTTAATGGACTCACAGTTCCACATGACTGGGGAGGACTCACAATCATGGTGGAAGGTGAAGGAGGAGCAAAGGCATGTCTTATATGGCAGCAGGCAAGAGTGTGTGTGCAGAGGAACTGCCCTTTAGAAAACCATCAGATCTCATAGACTTATTCACTATCATGAGAACCCACCTCCATGATTCAATTACCTCCCACCAGGTCCTTCCCACGACACCCACAACATGTGAGGATTATGGAGGCTACAATTCAGGATGAGATTTGAGTGGGGACATAGCCAAACCATATCACAAGAAGTTGAAGCAGAGATCTTCCCAGTTACCATCACACTCAGTACTTGCCTTGGGAAACATTGCTTTTCATCCCTACAACTCTGGACTTTGCAAGGTTAGAGGTCGTGGTCCACAAAGGGGGCATACTCTTGCCAGGGGACACAGCAAGGATCCCATTGAACTACAAGCTATCATTGTTCTTGGCCCTTTGGACTCTCTGTGTTTAGGAACCAGGAGGCAAAGCAGAAGTTACTATTTTGGCAGCAGTAATTGTCCCTAACCAACAGGTGGAGGTAGGGCTGCTTTTATACAGTGGGGGAAGGGAGGAAAACATGTGGAACCCAGACTATATACTTAGACACCTCTTGGTACTTCCTTACCCAATTATAAATGTAAACAAATACGTGCAACTGCTCTGGCCTGAGAAGAGTATGATTACCAGTGGCTCAGACCCCTCAGGAATAAATAGTTGGGTCTTACCTTCAGATAAGCCACCTAGACCTATAGAGGTGATAGCTGAGAGTGAGGGAAAGTTAGAATGAGAGTGGAGAAGGGACATGGTGATTACTAGCTGTGGCCCCAAGGACAAATGCAGCAACGACAGGGGTAGTTCTTCCCATTAACCTCCTTCTTGTAAGTTTCACCTCAGGGAAAGAGGTCCATGAACCATAGAGGGCTGTTCCAATATAGGGAATTGTCACAGCATCATTCTTATTTTTCATTGTTTGTTTTCACAGAGTTTTATTTCTGTCTAATAGTTGCTAGCAGTTTTCTTACATTTTTTTCAGCGCTTTTACATATAATTCAGCTATTTTTATCTGCCTTAAAACTTTTAAGCCTCTGATTAAGCATATAAATGTTCAGAAGCATATATAATTATCACAAATAATGTAACTTATTAAATCCAAAAGCGATGACTTGTTTAACCTTACACATTATAGAAATTATAAGCCTAATTTAAAAATGATTAAGTAAATAATCAGAAATTAATACCATTTTAAAAAATAGTCACTATCTTACACTGTCAGTATCAGCACATAAATAGTGGGTGTAATTTTCACCCACTAATAGTGGTTGCCGTGTGCTTTCTTATTCTTCAATTAGCGTGAAACTCACACTCAGCTGAAACCGGATAGAATTTGTTACATATAGTTTACAATTTATGTTTGTACAGCTTCTTAAAAACTATTTTTCCTTATATCATTTGAGATGCAATGAAAACTCTGAGTTAATTAAGACAGGTGTCATTTTTTTCCCTGCCAAAAATTGAAGCTCGAAGACACTTGGTAATTTGTTTTAATCACACACTATGAATGTTAAATAGCACTGGCTTCTGAACCCTGCATCATCTGACTCCAAATTTTGTTCTCCTCCTAATACTTTAAGTGGCCTCCCCTTCAAAGTAACAACCATGAAGACCTTCAGGAAAAACACATAATGAAGTCATGACAAGAAGGGTTGGTTTTTTAATTTACAAGTTTCAGTGACTATCCATACCATTCAGAAAACTGTACCATGCCCTTGACATTTTTCCAGGGTAAGCAGCTTGCATTAGATGTTCCACTATGTTGATGTTTCCTATTATTAAAAATTATGTTTAATTATCTAAAAGATAAACAAATGCAATGGAGAACAGGAAAAGAAGCAAATCACGTTAACTTTCAACTCAGCATTCCAAATGAAATGATTTTCCACTCACCTTTGGGCTTATATTTTATGATATGCAGCAGACCAGTGTTCAGCTTCATGCTGTTTTTCTGAAGCTCCTTTATTTATTTTTCATTAATCTGTCTCCCTTGTGTGCCTGGTGCTCAGTAATCTGCTCATCTCTAGCATGATCTATACTATAATCCATTGCTTCTCTCTCCATGCATTTTAATGAAACAATTTTTGCCTCTTTTACATAACTGCTGTCCTGATTTCTTACTACAACATAACCATTTATTGTCACATCATTGAAAGCAAATCTTTAAAGGAATACTTCAAAACAGAATAGATAACGGAATTTTTATTTATTCTTTTTTTTTTTTTAAAGGGCTTTGTGAACTCAGCGGTGTTTTCATAATTTAATTTTAAGTAGGTGCTCAGGTTTGGACGTAGATATTCCCTGGACAGCACTCTAAGTGGGAAACACATTGGTAGTGAGAATCCTTTGTCCCCTTCATGCCCCATCACTTGGCTGGGTGTTATGAATCCCTGCCCTGCCTTCGCCCTGGCTATCCCAGGATGGTTTGTGTAGCTGAAGAACTATAGAAGAACCATGAACGATGCAGGAAGTGCTTGCTTGTCGTTGCTGTTTTGTTTCCGTGTTCCTGCTAGCTTTGTCTTGCTCCTCTGGTTCCTGGCCATTGGCATGGACTTCGACCTACTCCTCTGTGCTGCCCACCAGTATCTGCACATTCCAGGCCTGTGTTTGCCTGCCTGGCTTCTGACCCTTGCTCCCTGTGTGAGGTCTTATTCACTGCCTTGCTCTGACCCTGGCATCCTGCATAATGTCCTCCTCTTGGTGGTTCTCGGGTTACCACATGCTGTGGACTTCTGCTTCCACATTGGCCACAGCTTGCACCCATTGTTGGTTTTTTCCTTCATTTCCAATCTTGCATTAGACTTTTGGGTCCTTCATTCATTCATCAACCAACTATTAAGTGCCTCATGTGTGTAGTTGATACAAAGATAAATAAGACATAGGCTCTGCCTTTATAGAATTTACTGACTAGAAGATAAATAGACCCCCAAAAGGGATGGATTCAAATTTTGAGGGACCTGTGGCTTGTACAAATTTGGGGCCCTCATTAGAAAAAGAATGCAAAATTATGTATATTTAGCTAAGAGCCTTGGAAAGGGACTATGCAAGTGAAGACCCCAAATCTTCATTAGTTTCACAGTGAATTCACCTGTGTGCACAAACAAATTTTTAAAAGGAAATAACAGGTAGAATGGAGATAGTTCTGGGGTAGAAATAGGCAGACATTATGAGGACACCCAGGAAATGCAACTAACCCACCTTGAGTGTCAGCAATGGTTTCCTGGAGGAGCTTTCCCCTGATCATTTCTAAAGCCTGAGTGCTATCAAACTAGATGAAAAAGAAAGGAAAGGAGGAGGTGGGTAGAGTGTTCCAAGCAGAGCACCCGGCACATAAATGAAGACCACAACAGTAAGTCCTGGATACTGCCAGCAGCTCCATTTTCCTGGAGCATAAAGGACATAACAGATAGAAAGGAATGGTGAGACTGGATTAAAACAGTTGGGATTAAAGCACTGAGAGTCTTTGTGCTACAATAAGCATCTTGGATGTTACCCTGTTGCTTAAATGTTCATCTCAGATCAAGCACTCTGGCAGGAAAATATGCAAGTATGGCAATCAGTTCAGAGATGTGGCAGTTGTTTAGGCAAGAGGTGACGGAGTTATGAACTAAAGACATAATCTCAGGAATAAAGAGAAGACATGAATCAAGAAATATGTAGATTAAATGTCAGGTTGATGAAGAGTAGAGAGGATCCTCTAGGCTTTCTAGCTTGGGTGAAAGAGTGGATGGTAGAAACATTAGATGAAAAATGGGTCAGGGAAGGAAGATGGTTTGAGAGAAGACCATATATTTAAGCAACTCAATGGAAGTACGTTTTTTTTTAGAGAAGTGATATCTGAGTCAAGCTGGGGTAGAAATCTGGGTGAGAGGTGCACATTACAGAAGCATCAGCACAAAAGTAGTAGTTGGAAACCAGGAGAGGAGTAAGCTAACTCAGGGAGGTATAGAGAGAAAGGAGTGCAGGAACCAAGATGGACACCTGGAAAAGGAGCTTGGGAAGGCATCAGAGCAAACCAGAGGGAGGCGTGAGGAACCAGGGGAGTCCAGTGTCACAGCACTCAAAAGAGTAAAAGGATTCAACATGCCAAATGCTACAGCTTATAATTAAATGACTGAAAAATGTTCATTGGGTTTGTCAATAGGATTTAATTGGAGATGAGGATGAGGGTACTTGGAGAGCACTGATGGGAATAGACTGGGTATCAATAGGTTGAGGATTATATGGAAGGTGAGGAAGTGGTGACAATGACTATGGGATGCTGTAAGGAAATTTTTCGGTGAGAAAGGTTTGAAAGCTATTGGGCTTGAGTGATTGGAATCTAAGAGATCATTTCATTTCTTTTTCTTTTTCTTTTTTTTTTTTTTTAAGGTGGGAGATGTTTGAGCATTGTAATAGCCTGAGTGTTTAAATGTTCAGAAGGTAGGATGGGAGGTGGGCTGCAGCCAGGTCCTATTAACTACGACCCTGGTTGCCTGTTGTTCCTGGGAACCTGAACTCCTGATCCTTTTGCTCCTTCTAGAAGATTAAATTTACCCCTTTCTAAGGCCACTAGTACAGATCTGGCTTGTTGGTCTTAATAATCTTTTATATTTTCTGTCTACTGTGAGGTTCGGTGATTGATTTATTGATGGCCCAAAGAAACATAAGTGCATTTGTTGGTCTAGGGTAGTATATTGAGTCGCGCTGCCATGGAATAAGAACAGAGGAAAGAATGAAATATGGTGGAAAAGAATTATCCTTACCCTCTGACATCCCTCTCCATTCTGTAATGAGCATTTCCTTGCTGACTTGCCCTGGTAGAGAGCTATTCGCTTCAAAGGGAATAGCATTATTTTTGGGTAGAAAAAGATCAGGTAATGGTAAGTTTGCTATTACTTCTGGAAACCTGTGATTTAGGACATTATTAAAACTGCCAGTAGCCATTCTAGAGGTAAGGGAGATCAAAAGCCATGTCCCAGAGGCCATCTCAAAACTGTGAAACTCAGTTCCCTGCTTGCTAGCATCTGAGAGTAAAGAAATTAGGCTCTGGCAATAAATGTAAAAATGGCTTATAAACCAAAACAGGCTCTACAAATGTCAGTTATTTCCATCCTTTCTAAAAGACTGTTTGCAGAAATATTTGCCTGAAGACCCCATAGTACACAAAATGAAGCAACAGTAATTCAAAGGCAATTGTATTCTTTTTTAAAGTGTATGTTTTACTGCAGCATGGGAAACTAAACCTCATTTTCTGCTTAATGCCCACTTGACAGACTTAGTGGAATAAAAAGTCACCCACCATCTCATGTACTGTGTAAGTATGTGCTGAAGCAGGCTTGTTATTGAGTAACCACAACACAAAATGAAAAGCACTTTGTCACCATGCCTCCTCAACTGCTGTGTGAATGCTAAACCTCCAATAAAACCTGTGAGCACTAAGAAACAATTAGTATTAATGTTAGAAAGACTTTCACCCATTTGGGGGAGAAAATATGCACTACATAGTTATAACCAGGAGAATGACTAGCCATGTGCAAATAAAAAGAAAAAACGGTAGGATTCATAGTGGGTAACATTCACCATTAGTGCTCAGAGGCACACGGAAATGAAAACAGGCACATTAAAAAAAAAAAAGAAGCAGCAAAACAGAAACATCATCTGTAGGATCTGACAAGAGAAAACCTTTCCCTCCCACCAGACCCAATCACACATATCTTACTTATTGATACTTGAATATATATGAAGATGACTTTTATTTCTCTAGTTCAAGGCTTTGCTCCTGGTTAAAACACAAATTCCTGGGAAAGTATTATGGTTTGAATCTGTGGTGTCCCCACCAAATTTCATGTCGAATGGTGGATTTCTCATGAGTGGTACCCTGTTGGTACTGTCGTCATGATTGTGATAGAGTTCTCACAAGATCTGATTGTTTTATAAGTGTATAGCACCTTCTCTCTCTCTCTCTCTCTCTTTGTTGTTGCTCTAGCCATATGATGTGCCTGCTCTCCCTTCACCTTCTGCCATGATTATGTTTCCTAAGGCCTCCCCAGAAGCTGGGTAGATGCTGGTATCATGCTTCCCATATACCCTATGGAACCAAAAGTCAATTAAACCTTTTTTCTTTATAAATTACCCAGTCTCAGGTATATCTTTTTTTTTATTTTTATTTTTATTTTTATTTTTATTTTTTTGAGACAGAGTCTTGCACTTGTCACCCAGGCTGGAGTGCAGTGGCGCCATGTCAGCTCAATGCAACCTCCACCTCCCAGATTCAAGTGATTCTCATGCCTAAGCCTCCCGAGTAGCTGGGATTACAGGCGTCTGCCATCACGCCCAGCTAATTTTTGTATTTAGTAGAGGTGGGGTTTCACCATGTTGGCCAGGTTGGTCTCGAACTCCTGACCTCAGGTGATTCGCCTCCCTTGGCCTCGGCTTCCCAAAGTGCTGGGATTATAGGCGTGAGCCACCATGCCCGGCCAGGTATATCTTTGTAGCAATGTGAGAATGGCCTAATACAGAAAGGGAACATTGAAAATTTCTCATCATTTATTGCTTCATTGCTCAGTGTCTGGCTCTATTTTGAAGCAGGAGGATGGCTTCTAAGTGGAGTGGAGGGAAAATGGAGATGCAAGAGGCAGCCCGTGTTCTCTCTATAGTCTGCTTAGGGCCAGAGCAGCCCGGGATGTTGCAGCAGTACCCATCCTTCTCTGTGGTGTCAAAGTCTCAATTTTCATTCTAGGTAGACATGTATCCAGTGAAGGACCACATTTCCAAATTTTCCCCCCTCTCGCTTCTTACAACTAGGGGTGGCTAATAAAATATAGGCAGAAGTAGTTTAGCAGAACTTCCAGGAATACTCCTAAAAAGGAAACAGGCCCCCAAGAGGCATGTTCCTTGCCTCCCCACCTCTTTTCTCCTTCTTTCTGCCAAGAATGCAGATGTGATGGCCTGCAAAGGGCTGATGCTCCAGCGACCATCTTGTAAGTGTGAGGATAAGGGCCAGTACTTTGAAACAGAGAGCTGAAAGGAGCCTGGATTCCTGGTGACGGTATGGAGCTCTTATGCCAGCCCTGAACTGCTCACCATTGGATTTACCACATGACAAAGAAAGAAATCGATCTTAGTTAAGTCACTCTTTTTTTAGGTCTCTACTACTCATAGTTGAACTCAATTTCTAACTGATACAGATGTATATACACTTGTGTAGTAAACACAAAAGCAAAATAAAATAAAAACCCAAACTGGATTTGGACAACTTGTTAAGCTTTGTGAGCAGATCCCTGCTACACACACACTCCTCACACACCACACACAAGCCAAATACATTTATGAAACACGTGATTGCCTGTAGTATTCTACTGAGTTTCATGATAGGAATATTTCTTGTTTTTAAGTAGCTCACAATGCATGATAGATCACGCAGATGCAGGCACAATAAAATATTTGAAAAACAGTAACTACAAACACAAGTTAAAAAGACTAGGAATATTTTGATAGAATATAAAAAGTGATATAGAATGTCTATCCAAAAAGATTATTGTACAAAGAATTTTGACCTGGTAGTTCACATATCATGTGAGAACAAAACAAGTGGGAGTGCTTCTGAAATAGAAAGGATTTTACAGTGGAATGGACTTTCAGAGTAGGATTTACTGAGAAATCAATGCAGCTGACCCTTCAGGGCCCTACATCTGCATGGCCCCTTCCAACATCCCAGGAAACATGCTAGACATATGTTCACAGGTTCTTCTATTTTTGTAAAATTCGTATTATAATTAACACATTTTCATCATTATCAGTTTTGATCACTGCTTCTGTCCAGCCCGACTTTATCTGTGTCATACTTCCCTTGTGTTGGGTGGGGGCAGAACAAGCAGGGGCATCTCTGGGATCCAAGTAAGAGGAAATTGAGCTAAGAATGCGTTCAGTTTGCATTTAGTGGACTATAGTTATGAGCATCACAACTGCTTCTTTAGTAAAACTGTTCCCAGTCATTTGGTGAGGAAATGTATTCTCGGAAGCTTCTTTTGTCCACTGTGGCATCATGACCTGAAGGTGTGGGTCCGGAAGCACTGCCCTACAGCATCTCATGCCTGAAGTATCTGAGCAGTAACAGTGGACGAGGTTTGAAATGTACAGATCCAGATGTTACTCTGAAATGTTCTTTCAATGATCTGATGTGCAATATTTTTTATTTTAAAAATGCGGTAAAACACACATTAAAATTTGTCATCTTAACCAATTTTAAGTGTACAGTTTAGTGGCATTAATTGCATTTACACTATTGTGCAACCATCATTACCATCGATCCACAGAACTCTTTTCATCTTGTGAAACTGATACTCTGTACCTATTAAATATGCTTGCCACAAAAAGACAGATATTTATATGATTGCATTTATGTGAGATTCCTACAGTAATCAGATTTATAGAGACAAGGAGTAGAATGGAGATTTTCCGTTCCCCTTTCTTCTTGTCCATGGCAACCACCATTTTACTTTTTGTCTCTATGAATTTGATTACTCTAGGAACCTCACATAAATGGAATCATATAATATGTGTCTTTTTTTGTGACAAGCATATTTAATTTGGCATAAATTTGGCATAAAGGTTCAGCCATGGTGTCTCAAGTGCCAGCATTGCCTTCCTTTTTAAGGCTGAATAATATTCTATTATATGTATATCCCACATTTTCTTTATTCATTCATCTGTTGATGGACACTTTGGCTTGCTTCCACTTCCTGGCTATTACAAAGATGCTTCTACAGACATGGGTGTGTCCATATATCTCTTTGAGTCACTGCTTTCGGTTTTTTGATGTACTTTATGTTTAAAATTTTAAGTGAAGGATAAGTTTCTCATTGATGCCTAGTTAAAATGGAAGTTCTTGAGTCTTAGGAGTATCTTTTATGACGCAGTATGTGCAATTATAAACACACCACATATATAGTTTTTTTTCCTTTTTTTCGCGGGACTTACACAAAATAGAATTTATTAGACTTTCTGTATTTGGAGGCACAAACCTATGGCAATGCTACAAAACAGTAATGATGTCCATGTGTGAAGTCATGTTTTATTCATCCCAACTGTCAAAAAATATTTTGATCAACTATACTAGAGGAAAGACTGACTTATCTTTCTATTTTCTCTATAGAAAATGTTATAAAATCATTCATAAGAAGAGGCGATCAAATAATATGTCACCATTGAATGTGGAAAACAAGTATGAGACAGTAGTGTCAAGCAGTTAATGCACAAAACATATTCTGTTATTTTTCTGGATTTTGTGGTGTTTGTAGTCTTTGTTAGCTTTTAAAAACGTGCAATTTGTTATGGCTTCTTATGCTGAAGGTATATTTCCATTCTTACCTATTTCTGTATGTGTAATGTTGTATTGATTTCTTAAAGAGGGACCCAAATTATGTATGTTTTGGGCCCACAAAATCTGGATCCTCCCCTTTGGGGAGGAGCCTCAGTTGCCTTGGCTCAGGAGATCTCAGTTTTCTTCACCTCCATCCCACTAGATGCCCTGGTGCCCCAAATTTCTTGTTTATGTGTGTCCTGTGCATTGTGTGTGGGCTTTTCCCATGGGGTACTTAGGCTGGGACTGAACAAAGTCTAGCACTGATAGGCATCATTCCACTGGGCACTCCGTCAGAGGTGCTGGCTGCAGTCAAAGTGGAGTCCTCTTGGGACAACCAACAGGAGCTAGCGGAGAGGGTTCTGGCAAAGGTCTGGGAGGTTCATGCCTAACTCAAGGCTGGGCACTTGGTGGGTAATGAGCCATGAGCTTCTTTGAACTCGTAGTTAGCTTTTAGTTCTTGGGTAAATTCCACAGGGTAGGGTTAGAGGCTCCTTTACCAACCCCTCTCTCCCTAACCCAGGTCAAAGACCCTGATTTGTTCTTGGTCTGGAGGAAATCCCCCTCTTTCTTTGCGTATTCATCACAGATGCTCCTTCTCTTCTGAACATCTTTTCTCTTACTCTTTAAAAATAGACCCTGGATTATTTATCAGGTCAATTATCTAATCCTTCCTTCCTGGGGTGGCAAGAGAGGCTGTTAATCTTCAAGTCCTCCCAGAAGAATAAGAGAAATGCTTACATTCTAAGTGCTTTTAAAGCAGTAAAGCAAGAGAAGAAATGCCACAGTTGCTATATTGAAACAGCCTCACTCATTCATATCCTGACACACAAATAACAAGGATTAAAAAAAAAATTGGAGATGGAAGTGAGCTTAGAGGTGCTATAGTCAACCCCAATACTTTTATAGATGAAGTAAGTGAAATCCATAGGGGGTAAATGATGTTGCCAAGGTCAAATCCTGTGAACCACAGAACCAGGCCCATCCAGATCTTTTAGACTGCGGTCCAGTATGTTATTTTCTCTGATATATTCAGGTAGGATTTGTTGATGAAGTTTTAGATAGAGTTGTCAAATGCCATATAATACTATTTTATGAAAATAGATTTAGAAACTTTTTGCTGGAGGTTTAAAAAAATTGAATAAGTTCTCATTTATTTGTGTTGGCTTTAGTATTGCCCATTTGGTTTTCAAAAAAGACTATAGATCTTCAAAATCTCTTTAGCCTTAAGAGTATATGATTTTCATTCATCCATCTTCTTTTGCAAGTATTTCTTAAGGCGCCTTCTATAAGCAGAACGCTATGTTATGCACACAGAATAAAATAATGGGACAAACAACAGAATGTAAAACAGGGTCCAAGCCCTGGGAGCTTAATATCCAGTTGGGGAGCAAATGCTGCCCTCCCCCATATATAAACACACACATAATTAATAATATGTACATAGCAATATAGATTACTTCTCAAAATGATGATACAGAGAGTTGAACACCTTTCCATCTGTGTGGGCAAAAATGTTCATTGGACCAGAGCTCTTTAAATAGAGATGTGTACTGGATTGTCTTACAGATAATTACAAGTCATAGCCATTATTCTGAGTGCTTTCTGAGATAGGGCACACTCCCCATCTCAATCATGTTAGGTTTCCTTTCCAAAGCATCTCCTTGATTAGATAGGGCCTGCAAACAGGGAAGCTAACTCAAGGAGATGGCTCAGGAGGACACCAATGCCCCAGCACTGAATGAAAGGAATCGGTATAAATATCTTGAAACTAATTGCTTTCTTTTTTGTTTGTTTGTTTGTTTGTTTTGAGACAGAGTCTCGCTCTGTCCCCCAGGCTGGAGTGCAGTGGTGAGATCTCAGCTCACTGCAAGCTCCGCCTCCCAGGTTCACGCCATTCTCCTGCCTCAGCCTTCCGAGTAGCTGGGACTACAGGTGCTTGCCAACATGCCCGGCTAATTTTTTGTATTTTCAGTAGAGACAGGGTTTCACCGTGTTTGTCAGGATGGTCTCGATCTTCTGACCTCGTGATCCGCCCGTCTTGGCCTCCCAAAGTCCTGGGATTACAGGCATGAGCCACTGTGCCCGGCCCAAACCAGCTGCATTCTTTTGTCCAGAATTCACCCCTGCTTTTATGGGTATGTGCGAGTGTGTGTTGGGAGGTGTTAATTAGCATTCTAGTCTGCAATCTTCAAAGTGACAATGCAATCAGAATAATTTTAAAATGTTCACTTCCTTCCCCTTATTCCCTTCCTTGTCCTTTCACCCATTCAAGCCTCTAGGTGATTCTGGTCTCCCCACTATAAGATTCTCACAGCTGGGGGTATATGTGTGTGCCTGCAGGGTCACAGGGTAGAGATAAGGGAAGTTGATGTGAGAATAGTGCTTGGTGCATTCCAGAGAGAGGAATGAGCACTGCTTTTGGAGCAGAGTCCTGGGTAGGTGGTAGAAACTCCTAAGAAAGGGAGTGGTTTGAGACCAAAGGGGTCCTATAACTTAGAAAGCAGAGTCCTGGGGAGGTTGAAAGACTGCAAAGAGAGAATGTCTGCACAGAGTCAAGACTTACAGAGTGTGGACAGCTTTGTAGGCTCCCATAAGTTCCCATGTCTTAATTGAGCAGAGAACCAGCAAAGTGATTATGATGCCTGCATGGAAGTAGGAGATGGGGTTAGCTGATGTGATTGGGGAATGTCTTAGCCATGCCTGCATGGGCTGCATGCGAAAACCAGATACCTCCCTTCCCAAAACTTGGCATGACATTGACTTTGAAAGGGTGAAAGTCTTTAACTAGGAAGAGAAGAGCTTCTTGCCATCTGGGAGGAATAGGCCTTCTGAATAGAAGAAGAGTTTTGCTAAAGAATAATGAAATTTTATTTTCAGCACCCCTGAATTCATTCATTGGGATTCATATGCACTATACCAATTTATTTTCCTCCCTAAAATATATCTTAAACAATTACTCTTGTCTTTGTTTGAACTGTTGAAGTTTCATAGGCAGGATTCAGATACAAATTTATACAATCTTCCTAAAACTCTGTGGCTTCCTGTGGTTCCAAACCAATTTTTCCGGTATCTGTGCAGACTTTAGAAAATTCAGTCTAAAAATCTGATCTGACACTTGGAAGAAATACAACCTTTAGCAAAACCCACCAGGGCCATCCTTCAAATGGCTTGGCCTTTCTGCTGGAAATATTTCTGGACAGGTTTTTGCGAGGCTTATATGTTGGGACTCAGCTGGAATTTACAAAATGCAAAACTGGAATTGATCAATGTGGTGTTAGCTACACTCTTATGTACTGAAAACAGAACCATCTTAGCAGAATGCAGAAAATGAGGAAGTAGAAGATGCCCTAAGCCAAAGCACACCAGCAGCCTATTTGGTGGAGGCAGGAGGGTGAGGCGGGAGTGAGTGATCAGAGGCCACGTACTATAAAATCACCTACAACTTTATGGTCAGGGGGCTTCTAGAAGGCTGACAGGGAGGGGAAGGCCACTTCCTCGAGAGTGCAGATTAAATGCTTCACAGGCCAGGTAACACAAGTTAAAGAGGTGATTGAGCCTCCATCAGCATTTAAACAGGTATTTGGAAAGAAAGATGAGCGTTTCTACCCCAGTTAAAGTCTTGCCTACTGACTAGAGTCATTTTTTGAAAATTGAAGTAAAACTAACGTAACATAAAATTAACCATTTAAAAATGTACAATTCAGTGGCATTTAGTACATTCATGATGTTGTGTAACCACCACCTATGTCAGGTTTCAAAGCATTTTCATCACCCCAAAAGAAAACCCTGTACCCATTAAGTGGTTATTCTTCCAGTCTCCTCTCATCCTGGTTCCTGACAGCCACCAATCTGCTTTCTGTCTCTATAGATTGACTTTTTTTCTGGGTAGTCATATAAATGTATTCATGCAATATGTGACCATTTGTCTGGCTTCTTTCATTTATATAATGTTTTCAAGTTTCACCCACGTCGTAGCATTTGAGTAGTTCTCATTTGATACACTACTTTGGAGGGACACAGAAAAAGTAAAACTTAACTATATATTTTAATCACAGCTTTAGGAAGAGGAGACCTAGGGTCCAGTTCATTTCCCCACACAGACCTCTTCTCCTAGATTCTTTATCCTCATTTGAAGTGGACATTGGTTGTTTTGCCTGTCCAGTTTCCAAGTCCCTGGTAATAGCTCATGATTTATGTGGGTCACAGCTCCTCTCTCACTCAGCTTTTGGAATTCAGGTGATGCTGACCTGACTTCCTCACTTCTTCAATGGGTAGGTACTGACTTTAGATCTGTCCAATAAGGGCTTCCATCTGTTCGGCCACATTCAAGAATGGAACATACACCAGTTGCAGAGGTTCCTCTTAGAACTACAGAAATGTGCTCCCTTCCTTTTGGATCTGAAGCTGAATGGTGTAAGCCTGCCAGGGGTCTCCATGTGGAGAGCCAAGCCAACAGCAAAGAAAACGGAGGGAAAAGAAGGCATGACAGCATTGAATCCTGGGACATTATTTAGTCATTTTGTCCAGACATATTTAATTAGCAATATGTTTAAAGAGTTACAAGCCTTTCCTTCTTTTCTTGTGACAGTTTGAGTTGAATTTCTATCATTTGCAACCTGTCACTGTAAGGTACAAACATGACCATACTCACCTAGGGCTGAGGCAATGTGAATAAGGAGGACATTGTCTCCTGGTGCCCAGGAAATGCCTTAGAGCTCTTCCCTGGAAGTGAGGACTCTGATACTCTATATTTTTCTGGTTTGTCTGGTTGTATTTATTTATTTATTTATTTTTGCCTAGTTGGATAACAATCTTTAATGAACAATAGAGCGTCAAAAAATACGTGAGGCAAAAACTGCAAGGAGAAATAGATGAATGCACTATTATAGGTTAGAGACACCAGTACCCCTCTCAGAAATGGATAGATCTAGCAGCAGGAACATCAGTAAGGACACAGTTGAAAGCAACACCACCATCAACCAACTGGTTATAATGGACACATTTAGACCATTTACACTTTAGGTGATTATGAATATGGCTGGGTTTAAATCTACTATCTTGTGTCTTGTTTTCTATTTATTTTACCTGTTCCTTGTTCTATTTTTCCTTTTTCTGCCTTCTTTTAGAATGCAATCTTAAAACTTAATAATAAAAAGTTTTAAGATTGCATTTTTATCCTCTTTGTTGGCTTAATAGCTGTAACTGTGTTACTTCAGTGATTCCTTTAGAGTGAATTTTTAGTGCACATCTAAACCAATCTACCTTCATATGATACTACATGACTTCAAATATGTAAGAACCACATGACTACATATTTCCATTTCTCCCCTCTCCACCTTTGGGCTATTATCATATATTTTACTTCTACATGTTGAAAACCACAATATGTTATTATTATTTTTGCTTTAAATAGTCAATTAGGTTTTAAATATATCTAAATAAAAGGATATATGAAATTCTTTATGCATATAATGATAACCTACTTAGTTATCATTTCTAGTGTTCATTTCTTTGCATAGAAGCAGGTTTTCATCTGTTACTATCTTTTTTCTGCTTGAAGAACGTCCTTTAACAACTCTTGTAAGGCACGTTTGCTGATTAATTCTTTCAGATTGTACGTCTGGAAAACTCTCCATTTTGCCTTCATTTTTGAAAGATATTTTCATTAGGCAAAGAATTCCAGGTTGGTAATGTCTCTCTTTCCATACTTTAAAGATGTGGTTCCCTGTCTCTTACCTTGCATTGTTTCCAGCAAGAAAGCTGCTATCCTCTTTGCCTTTGTTCCTCTGTACCTAATCTGTCTTCTCTTTCTCTCTCTTCCTCACTTCTAGAATTTCCTCTTTATTGCTAGTTGTAATTTGATTGATACAGTTCATTGTATCTCTTGGGTCTCAGTAGTTGTCATCAATTCAGCTAGTATTTCTTCAAATTTTTTTTATACCTCCTTTCTCCAGGGACTCCAGTTACTATATATTTGACTCCCGAAGTTGTCCCATAGTTCTCTAATGCCTAATTTCTCCTACCATCTCTTCTTCAATCTTTTTCCTGTTTATTTTTAAGTTGCTGTCTTCAAATTCTTTCATATAGTCTTCTGAGATGCCCAATCTGCTGTTAACCCCATCCAGTGTTTTTCATCAGATACTGTAGTTTTCATCTCTAGAGGTGCAGTTGGTGTTTTGTATCTTCCATGCCTCTACTTAGTATGTTTTTCTCTCTAGCTTTTTGAACATATGGAATACAGTCATAATACTTGCTTTAATGTCCTTGTCTACTGATTGTCATTGTGCCATTCCTGGGTCAGTTTTGATTAACTGATTTTTCCCTTCATTATGAGCTTTATTTTCATGCTTCTTTGCATACCTAGTGATTTATTAGATGCCAAGTGTTGTATATTTTACTTTATTGGGTATACTTTTTGTATTTCTGTATTCTTAAGCGTTCTGGAACACAATTAAATTACTTGGAAATAGTTGTGTTCCAATTTGGTCTTGTTTTTAAGCTTTGTGAGTTGGGACCAGGGTAGTTTTTATATAGAGTTAATTTTTCTATTAGTAGGGAATCTTAATTCTCTTCCAATGCCACCTAGATTACAAGGTTTTCCACTGTGACTATTGAAAACAGGCACTATTTTCAGCTCCAAACACTGTTCCCTCTAATTCTTGTGGGTGAGTTTCTTCACAGACAGGCACTGTTAGTGTGGAACTGAATATTTGATGAAAACTCTCTGCAGATCTTAGTTCTCCTGCTGTGCAGCTCTCTCCTCAAAGGCATTCTCCCTTGTGAACTCTAGCCACCTCGACTGCCCAACTGCACCTCAACTCCAGGAGATCACCAGGTCCTGATGGGGTAACACTTCCTGGAGCCACAGACTTTCTCCAGATAGTAAGTACAGATAATTTTGCTTCTCCTCTCCAAAGGATCATTGTCCTTTGTTGCTTAAAGTTCATTGTCTTGATATTTGTTAGATATTTAAGGAAAGAAGGTAAACTAACAAGACAGGTAACTTTCAGGAAATAACTATCTTACCCTAGCAAAATACCACAGGGGGTTTAAAAAAAAAAAAAAAAAAAAAAAAGGAGTCCCACTCTCACCAGATAATGTCACAGGCTGAGAACTTTCTTCATCATCCAGCCTAACATGGCCTTCTCCCTATCCCATGGTGTCATTAGGGTGCTCTGCCTACTTCCAGCAGAAAGGCATCAGTGGAGGTCTCGGGTAGAGCCACATTAGGGATCCTGGATCTTCATCCTCACTAGGCAATAATGAGGCAGTGCCCCACACCAGCACTGTCAAAGGAAGCATGCTGAGAGATTTAAATAACTCCCAGAGTTTCATAACATAACAGTGAAGATGTCCAGGATACAACCAAAGTCACTCATCATAACAAGAACCAGGCAATTGTAAACTTGAATGAGAAAAAACATCAAGGGATGTCAACACTAAGATGATACAGATACTGAAACTTTATAACAAGAATTTTTTTTTTTTTTTTTTTTTGGAGACAAGGTCTTACTCTGCCGCCCAGGCTGGAGTGGTGTGAACAAGGCTTACTGTAGCCTCAACCTCCTGTGATCAAATGATCCTCCCACTTCAGCCACCTATGTAGCTGGGACTACAGGTGCACACCACCATACCTGGCTAACTTTTAAATTTATTTTTATTTTTTGTAGAGATGAGGTCTCACTTTGTTGCCCAGGCTGGTCTCAAACTTCTGGGCTGAAGCAATCCTCCTGCCTCAGTCATGCAAAATGCTGGGATTACAGGCATGAGCCACCACACCCAACTGATGACAAGGATTTTAAAGCAGCCACCATAAAAATGCTTCAGTGAGTAATTGTGAACACTCTTGAAGCCATTAAAAAAAAAGTCTCAGCAAATAGGAAACCTCAGCAAAGAAACAGGAGACATAAAAAAGAAATCAAATGGAAATTTTAACTGAAATATACGATGATAGCCAAAGTTAAAGTACTGCATGGATGGTTCAAGAGCAGAATGGAAACAAAAGAGAAAATAACCGGTTATCCTGAAGATAAAACAACAGAAATTACCTAAACTGAGCAACAGAGAGAAAACAGACTGAAAAAAAAATAAACAGAGCCTCAGAGACTCACGGTATGATAATAAAAGATTTAACATTTGTCATCAGTGTCCCAGAAAGAGGACGTGGGTTGGGCAGAAAAAGTATGCAAAGAAATTTAAAAAGCATATATATTCCACAGAATGAGTAAAAACTTTTGTAAAGCACGTATCTGATAGGGGGCTTATACCTAGAAACTATAAGGAACTCAATAATGACCAAAAAAAACCCACAAACTTTTTAAATGGGCAAAAGCTCTGAATAGACATTTCTACAAAAAACATATATAAATAGCCAATAAGCATATGAAAAGATGTTCAACATCATCATCCATCAGGGAAATACAAGTCAAAATTACAATGGTGTAAAATTAGTCACCATTTAACATTCCCAATAGTAGCCTACAAGCTTCTGTTTCCACTGTGGAAAACAGTTTGGCAGTTGCTCAAGGTAGTCAAGTTACTTAACTGCTCTGTAAAATGAAGTTAATCACATTCACTTTGGACAAATGAGTTAATATATATTAGCTATAATAATTACAGCAATTATTATTGTGCATATTATTACTGATTGGGTCAGACTATTAGCCCTGTCTCCCTAATTCATTTGCTTTTGCTATTTTGGATGAATATTTAAAGTAGTCTTGAACTGACTACTTATGTAAAGGTCCTATCACATTGGCATATACCATGTGCTCAGTAAACGAAAGCTATAATTATTCATTTCTAAACAGTTTAAAGATTAAACTTTCCTAAAAACAAAACAAAAAAACCAAGGCAACACCCCAAGCTGTGAGGGGCTGAGTCTTTCCTAGGTGCGGGGCAGCACAGGCACTGGCTGCACAAGGCCAGGGAGGTTACGTGGCGGCTCTCTTTAAACCAGGCCGCACAGAGCGCTTCTCTCCCTGCGCAGTCTTCATGTCTTCCCAGTCCAGTTTGATGTCTGGAACCTTATCATTTGTCTCCGGATCCTTACTCAAGGCCCCCTGGGAGAAGGCAACCAGGATGGGCAGAGGGCCACATTCCTGGATTTCCACAACATGGAGGCCCTTCTTAACAGCCAGCTGTTGATGGGTTTTCTGTCTGGAGAGCCCACGGAAGAGGCCCCAGGTAAGGCTGAGCCTACTGACAGACCCAGAGACCTTGGCATACATGTCGTTGATGCCAGTGAGCCTGCAGATGGTAATGATGGCCCTGTGGCAGTAGAGGCCATAACCTTTGGGTTGTTTCTTCATCTTGATACGTGTCCTTTTACATCTTAATGAAATATCATGGAATATTGTAGGGTCTTCATATTGTTCTATATAATGCAGATAGTGAACTGCTCTGTTCTTTGCTTTCCTAAAAGTGTCCACCCGTTCAATGGTTTTCGCAACAGCAAAACCTGCAGCTCCTTTTCTGTTCCCCACAGCCACCAGGACATGGACCGATTTCTTTCTTCCCTCTTTCCGCTGTCATATTGAAAACATTTCTTACCTCAAGTATCCTGGTATCAAAATCCTCATATGTTTCTCCACTGGGACCAGGGTCAGGCAGGCCAAGACTGATGCCTCTCCATGAGTTTCCACTCCATCCTGGCTCCCGTTTAACCTTCATCTTCCTCTTTAGGCCCCACTCTTCTCTCTGCTGGATCATGTCCTCCTCCACCTTCTCCCGCTCTTCCTTGCGTCTTTGGGCAATGGTTTGCACTGCTCCATTTTTCATAAGAGGGACATTCAGATCAGGCCACAGAAAACAGTAACGCCCTTCACCAATGATCAGACCCCAGTTCAGATCCTTTCCTTTCTTCTTTTTAGTTCTTTTGCCTCTTCCTTTTCTTGCTCCAGTACCAGTCCCTGCCAAAGTACCTTTCCACAGCTCAACTGCCGTCAATTTAGTGAAGAAACTGTACGCTGTATACTGGGCGCATCAGGTGACTGGGGGAAGAAATAACAGCATTGTGTCTGCAGCACATGGCTTAAGCTGGCCTAAGGAGGGGTGTCTCTGGTTCCCATTGATGACAAAGGGCCGTTGCTGAGAGAGGTCTTCCATGCCAAAATGGAAGCTGTTGGTAAGGTGTTTAGGGAAAGCTACCTCCCCAGTAAATGACCCGCTGTCCCACTGCACAGCACAGGGAGGCAGCCCACAGTGCGCACCGCCGTCACCATGCTGGAGCCCGAGCAGCGCTTCCGTTGTGCTTTAAACCTATTATTCTGTTAGAGTAGTTGTGGCAAAGTAAAATAACATTTGGACTTTTGATATTTACCTACTTATTTATATCTTTAATCTTAAATATTTTTAGTATAAATGTATACGAAAGGAGAAACAACTCTAAACTTCTTTCTCTTTGGTTTTGTGACCTTAGATCCTTGATAGGAATACTCTTTTTAGTTCAATAGATTGAAGGATAGAATTTCATTCGTTAGCATAGAAAACAATGTGGGTCATTTTACTAATAAAAAACCTTGAGGAATAATATTTTATGTCCTCAAGGTCTTTCTGGCTCACATTGTCATAAGAGTTACAAAAACAAAAAAACTTTAAAAAATTACAGTTTTTCGGGATCTGTCTTTTTAGGTTCTAATGTTTCACACTAATTCAGATGGAGACTTTTCCTATTCCCTAAAGACATTCTCCTCTCTAACAACAAGACTCAAAGTTTTAAGATGAACTCTCAACTACAATTTAGTGAAAAGTAACCAGAAAAGAAGTTTCTGACATTTTGGACTGGATGAAAGAAAAATCCCCCCATTTTCTCTTTTGCTTTAAATGAAAAGAATATAAATTATAGAAAAGTAGTCTCAAGGATATAGTATTTTAGCTAAGGATTTCTTTTATTAACATAGGGATTCACTTTGCCTTTGAATCTTTTGCAAACAGCATTGGAAGTGAAATAGCTTTATAAAAAGTTACCTTAGCCTACAGAGGTTAATGAACTTATTCTGTAAAAAATTTAGATTTTGTATATTTTAAAAACCCTAAATAATCTGGTCAGATGTTGTGATGGGTTGAACTGTGCCCTCCCAAAAGATATGTTGAAGACCTAACCCATAACACCTCAGAATGTGAACGTATTTGGCAATAAGGCTGTTGCAAATATAATTAGGATGAGGTCATACTGGAGTAGGGCAGGCCCTTAATCCAATATGACTGGTGTCTTTATGAGAAGACAGCCATATGAAGACACGGAGACACACATTGAGAATGCAATGTGATAATGAAGGCAGAGGATGGAATTATGCTGCTACAAGCCAAGAACATCAAAGATTGCCAGCTGTGAAGGACTTCCCTGCAGCTTTCAGAAGGAGCTTGGACCTGCTGACATCTTTATTTCAGACTTTTGATGTCGAGAACTGTGAGGTGATACCTTTCTGTTGTTCTAAGCCACCCAGTTTGTAGTATTTTGTTATCAAAGTCCTAGGAAACTAATACAGCTTCTAATAATAATCATCATTTTTTATAATCTTAGAAAAAGAAAATATACCATAAATGAGATCCTACTTATGTAAATATCAGGAGACCTCAGAAAGTCACTTGGCAATGCTGTGACCCATGATCTTTTAAAAAAAATCTGACAATTTTGTGTTATAATGTAGAAGACTATGGTTTGGATAGAGCTCCAAGTATCCTTAACACATGATGGGAAGAATGTGGTATCCTGCACAACTGCTGTATTTTTGCCCTGGACCCAGTTGCTTCTTGAGCCCAGAGGTCCTCAAACTCATGTATAGAAACCCCATCTCAGTGGGATCTCTGCATTTCCTATCTACCTTCCTTTTCTTCCTACTTTCCCTTGCCTCATTAAAACAACAACAACAGTAAAAATAACAACAACAAAACCCAACCAGGATGTAGATGGGTCACCAATGATATAACTGATTTGTTGTCTTATTTCATCTATTTTATCCACCCCCCCAGCTTTATTGAGATAAAATAAAAAATAAAATTTATCTACATATATTACAAGATGTGAATGTGATAACTTGAGATACATACACATTGTGAAATGATTACTATAATGGAGTTAATTAACACATCCATCACCCTAACAGTTATGACTGTGTGTGTGTATTTGTGGTAAGAATACTTGCAATCTCTTAGCAAATTTCCAGTAAACAACATAGTATTACTAACTGTAGTCACCAGACTGTATGTGAGATCCCCAGAACTTATTCAGCTTATAGCTGAAAGATTGTACCCTTTGACAAACATCTCCCTGGGCAACTACCATTCTACTCTCTGTTTCTATGAGTTTAACTAGTTTAGATTCCACATTGTATTAGGCTGATCTCACACTGCTATAAAGAAATACCTGAGACTAGGTAATTTATAAAGAAAAGTGGTTTAATTGGCTCATGGTTCTGCAGGCTGTACAGGAAGCATAGCAGCTTCTGCTTTCGGGGAGGCCTCAGGAAACTTTTACTCATGGCAGAAGGCAAAGCAGGTGCAGACACAGGACAGAGAGTGGGGAGGTGCTACACACTTTTAAACAACCAGATCTCACAAGAACTCACTATTAGAACAGCACCAAGGGGATGGTGCTAAGCTATTCTTGAAGGATCTACACCCAAGATCCAGTCACCTCCCACCAGGCTCCACCGCCAACATTGGGGATTACAGTTCAACATCAGATTTGGGCAGGGACAGAGATCCAAACCATATCAAACATATAAGTGAGTCTATGCTGTATATATCTTTCTGCGTCTGGTTTATTTTGCTTAGCATAATGTCCTCTAGGTTCATTTATGTTGTCACAAATGGCAGAATTTTCTTTTTCATGGCTGAATATTCTATTCTATTGCACCACATTTTCTTTTTCTTTTTCTTTTTTTTTTTTTTTTTGAGATGCAGTCTTGCTCTGTCACCCAGGCTGGAGGGCAGTGGTGCGATCTTGGCTCACTGCACACTCTGCCTCCTGGGTTCACGCCATTCTCCTGCCTCAGCCTCCCATGTAGTTGGGACTACAGGTGCCTGCCACCATGCCTGGCTAATTTTTTGTATTTTTAGTAGAGACAGGGTTTAATCGTGTTAGCCAGGATGGTCTCGATCTCCTGACCTCATGATCCACCTGCGTCAGCCTTGTGAAGTGCTGGGATTACAGGCATGAGCCACTGCACCCGGGCTGCACCACATCTTCTTTATTAACTTGTTGATAGACATTCAGATTGTTTCCATGTCTTGGCTATTGTGAATGATGCTGCAGCGAACATGGAAGTGCACATATCTCTTCAAGATCATGATTTCATTTCTTTTGGATACAATGACCAGAAGTTGGATTGCTGGATCTATATGGTAGTTTTATTTTTAATTTTTGGAGGAAACTCCATAAATTAGAGTTTTGGAGGAGACTCCATGCTGTTTTCCATAATGGTGGTACCAATTTATATTGCCACCAACGGTGTACAAGTGTTCCCTTTTATCTACATTCTTGCCAACACTTGTTATTTTCGTCTGTTTGATAATAGCCATTCTAACTGGAGTGAGATTATATCTCATTATGGTTTTGATCTGCATTTCCTGAGTGATTAGTGATGTTGAGGATTTTAAAAAATATACCTGTTGTTCATTTGTATATCTTCTTTTGAAAAGTATCTGTTTAGGTCCTTTGACCATTTTTAAACTGAGTATTTAAGTTTTTTTTGCTATCAAGCTGCATGAATTCCTTAAATATTTTGGATATTAACCCCATATCAGCTGTATGGTTTGCAAGTATTTTCTCCCAACAACAGATTGGTTTTTAATGTGATAAATCCATAGTTTTGCCCAACCTTTGAAATAATTAAAACATGCAGGAATCCAGACTGGCAGCCACTTGGAGAATGTGCCTCCAACTCTTTCTGGGCAGCACCTTAAGAATTGCTGTGATAATTACCTAGTCGTGGTTCTTAATTCTGGTTGCACATTAAAAATCACCTGGGAAGCTTTGAAAGCCTTCTCACTCTAGACCAATTAAATACAAAATTCTAGGGACAGGGCCTAGGCACCAGTGATTTTTTTTTTTTTTTTTTAAAGATCTTCAGGTGATTCTAACATACAGCCAGGGTTGAGAACCAGTGGCTTACTGTCATGTTGGGTTACTGTTGGAGCCCGAATGCCCTAATAACGAGAAGCAGAGGTGAGCACCCGCTCTGCTCCTCACAGCCTTCTGCTTTTTGTCGGATTGCAGTTATGTAAAGCCCAAGTGGAACTAAGACTAAGCCTGGTAATTGTCATGGCAATGCCCTAGATTTTCCTATCAAATCCAATCTTATTTAGGGTGGGAGACACAGGAGTGACTCTTGTGAAATTAAAGTACTTCTGCCCCTATTTAGAATATTCAGCATTAAATTTGACAGAGTTTTGCCATGAAATTTCGAATACCAAAACTTTTAAAAACAGCAGATCTCACCTGATTCGCAAAAGTTTATCATTAATTTTAAAGTGTGCTTGATCACACAGAATTATCTAGGCAATCAGCATCATGCGTAGCCTTTAATGCCTCTGTCTGCTGAGCATGGGTTCTGCATATTGATCACAAATTTGAAAATTTCTCTGCTTATGCCTCATCACTCCTGTCTTTGATTGAGTATAACATAAATGGAATTTGAAAATCGTGGAGCTGTGGGAGACCTGTGGAAATCATTTTGTCTAGTTCTTTGCCCTTACAATTGTATGTCTAATCTACTAACACAGTCAGGCTACCAAGGTCCCTTGTTAAATTCATGAATGCCCTAGCATGGACAACTGCAACATCCTTCTAACTGGTTTCGTCCTCCTATCCCCCCTTTCTCCGTGTTACAATCAGAGTAATCTTTCTAAATACAAATCTAATCAGGTCACTCTCTTCTTTGCTTAATATTCTTTGATGACTCCCCATTTACCTCAGGTCCAAATTTAAACTCCTTAGCCTCACCTACGATCTGTGAACTGATCTAACCTTGTCTGCCTCTGTGGCTTCATCTCCTAGAGCTCTCCTTTCTCACTCTAAATTGCAGTTATAACGGGATTCTAAACGTGCTCAATGTAGTTCTCCAAATGTGTCCTCTATGCCACCATACATTTGCACATGCTGTTCTTTCCCTCTAGGATGTTTTAGAATCTAGAAGATTGGGTGCACGGTACTTATGTCCTGAAAAAGAAGCCTTAGTATTTTGTTTTTTGAATAAGAGTTTCACAGTTACATAACAAGAACAAGGTCAAATGGATTGAGAATAGAACTCTCTGGGTTTGGTGGTGGTAGTGTTGGTATTTCAATGGCCATAATGGAAGAGAGAATGATTTCTTTATCTCTATCTATCAATCAATCATATCTATCTAATCTATCGTCTCTATGTATTATATCTGTCTGTCATGTATATCTAGCTACCAATCAACTAATAGTTGTATCTCACATATAGAGATTTAGATTAGTCACACTCCGCAGTTTATGGTATGTTATTACTGCTAGTCCACACAAAGCTGCTATTTAGTTTTTTTTTTAAACTCTATTAAAACTTCTATGGACATTCCTCACTCCTATTTTTCTCCTCCCACATAAGAAACTATTCCAATGTATTTAATGAGGATCTTTTTATTTGTATGTATTCTTTGGTGTCCATATATTTTAACATTTCTTTTAACAGTACTGTGTTCTATATCTCCTATATATTTCTTTTTTACTGTTTTTAATATCATACATGTTGCTATATGTACATCAGATCTGTGGCTTTTTAACTTCTGCAACAATCATACTTCAGCTATCCACCTTCACTTCCTCTATGCCAGGTAATGAACACTCAGATGGACCCCAACTCTCTGTCCCTACAAGCAACATTGAAATGTATATTTTCTCAGATGTCCCTTTTGAAATGTGAGAGACTATATTTGGGACAGGTACTAAGGAATGGGTCCTAGTTATGTGCACACCCAATCTGACCAAATGGTGCTATAGAGGTACCAAATTGTGATACAGAATGTGGGCCGATTTCCATGCCCTCCAGAAGTGCATGATATCCCCACCTCTCCACCAACACTTGGCATTTCCCTGCTTCCTAATATCTGCACATATTACAGGAGTAAAGTGATGCCTCATTTGTTTTGTTTTTGTTTTTTTAAGTAGACTTAATTTTTAGAGCAGTTTTAGATTCACAGTAAAATGGAGCAGAAGGTACAGAAAGTTCTCATAGCTTTCCCCCATGCTTCACCACTCTCTTCCATAATCAACATCTGGCACCAGAGTAGTACATTTATTACAACTGATGAACCTACATCTACACATCATTATTACCTAAAGACAGCAGTTTTCATTAGGGTTTTCTCTTGGTGTTGCATGTTGCATAAGTTTTGACAAATGTATGATGACCGGTATTCACCATTATAGTATCATACACAATAGTTTCACTGCTTTAAAAATTCTCTGTGGAGACAGGCACGGTGGCTTACACCTGTAATCCCAGCACTTTGGGAGGTTGAGGCTGGTGGGTCACCTGAGGTCAGGAGTTTGAGACCAACCTGACCAACATGGAGAAACCCTGTCTCTACTAAAAACACAAAATTAGCTGGGTGTGATGGCGCATGCCTGTAATCCCAGCTACTCGGGAGGCCGAGGCAGGAGAATCGCTTGAACCTGGGAGGTGGAGGTTGCAGTGAACTGATGCAGAGATTACGTCTTTGCACTCTAGCCTGGGCAACAAGAGCAGAACTCCATCTCAGAAAGAAAAAAAAAAATTCTCTGTGGTTGGCCAGTTCACCCCTTTCTTCCTCCTTGTCCTCTAGCAACCACTGATCTTTTTGCTGTTTTCATAGTTTTATTTTTTCCAAAATATTGTATGGTTGGAATCATAGAGTACATAGCCTTTTCACATTGGCTTCTTTCATTCAGTAATATGCGTTTGAGGTTCCTCCATTAACTTTCATGGCTTGATAGCTAATTTCTTTTTAGTGTTGAATTATATTCCTTTATTAGATGTTGTCTTCATCCACTTTGTGTTGGTAAAACAGAATAACTGAGAATCTATAAAGAAAAGAGGTTTATTTAGCTCACAGTTCTTCGGGCTGAGAAGTTCAAGGGCACTAACCTGGCCTCTGGTGAGGACTTCCATGTCACATCATAACATGGTGGAAAAGTTCAAAGAGGAAGGGGGCACATGCAAAGAGAGAGAATCAAGGGGCTTCCTAATTTTATAACAACCCACTCTTGAGGGAACTAATATATTCCTGGAGAAGTAGCCCAGTCTCACCAGAATGAGAACTCACTCCCTACTGTGGGAATGGCACTAAGTCACTGATGAGGAATTTTCCCCATGACCCAAACACCTCCCACTAGGCCCCACCTCCCAAAACCACCACATTGGGGATCAAATTTCAATGTGAATTTTGATGGGAACAAACAAATAATATCCAAACCATAACAGATCTATCACAGTTTATTTATCCATTTACCTACTGAAGGATGTCATGTTTGCTTCTAAGTTTTGGCAATTATGAACAATATTTGGCAATTATGAATAATTATACAGTATAAATATATGTGTATGGGTTTTTTTGTGGATATAAATTTTCAATTCATTTGGATAAATAACAAGGAACATGATTGCTGCATTGTATGATAAGAATATATTTAGTTTCTTAAGAAACAGCCAAATTGTCATCCAAAGTGGCTGTACTATTTTGCGTTCTCAATGGCAGTTCCTGTTCTTCCATCTTCACCAGCATTTGATATTGTCAGTCTTCTGAATTTTGGCCATTTTTATGGGAGCATAGTAGTATCTCAATATTGTTTGAATTTGTGTTTCCTTAATGAAGTATGATGTGAAATATATTTTCCTATGATCATTTGCCATCTGTATATGTTCTTTGGTGAGGTGTCTGTGCAGGTCTTTTGCCCATTTTTATTTTTAATTAATTAATTAATTTATTTTTGAGACAGGGTCTCACTCTGTTGCCTAGGCTGAAGTGCAGTGGTGTAGTCATGGCTCATTGCAACCTCTGTCTTCTGGGTTCAGGTGATTGTCCCAACTCAGCCTCAAGAGTAGCTGGGACTACAGGTGCAATCCACCATGTCCTGCTCATTTTTGTATTTTTAGGGTTTCACCATGTTGGCCAGGCTGGTATCAAACTCCAGACCTCAAGTGATCTGCCCACCTTAGCTTCCCAAAGTGCTGGGATTACAGGCATGAGCCACCACACCCAACCTCATTTTTAAATCGAGTTGGTTATTTTCTTTCTTTCTTTTTTGTGTTTTGAGACAGGAACTTGCTCTGTCATGCAGGCTGGAGTGCAGTGGCATGATCATAGGTCACTGCAGCCTTGACCTTCTGGACTTAAGCGGTCCTCCCACTTTGGCCTTCCAAAGTGGTGGGATTACAGGTGTGAGCCACTGTGCCTGGCTGGTTATTTTCTTATTGTTTAGCTTTCTTATTGCTTCTTATTGCTTATCTTCTTTCTTTTTTTAAAATTTCCAACTTTTATTTTAAGTTCAGGGGTACATGTGTAGCATGTGCAGGTTTGTTACATAGGTAAATGTATGCCATGGTGGTTTGCCGTATAGATCATCCCATCACCCAGGTATTAAGCACAGCATCCATTAGTTATTCTTCCTGATCCTCTCCCTCCTCCCACTGCCCACTGGCTCCAGTGTGTATTGTTCTCTATGTGTTTTCGTGATTCAGTTCCCACTTATAAGTGAGAACACATGGTATTTGTTTTACTGCTCCCGTGTTAGTTTGCTAAGGATAATGGCCTTCAGCTCCATCCATGTCCCTGCAAAGGACATGATCTCATTCCTTTTTATGGCTGCATAGTATTCCATGGTGTATACGTACTACATTTTGTTTATTCAGTCTATCATTGATGGCCTTTTAGGTTGATTCCATGTCTTTGCTATTGCGAATAGTGCTGCAATGAATATACATGTGCACATATCTTTAAAATAAAATGATTTATATTCATTTGGGTATATAACCAGTAATGGGATTGTGTGGTCGAGTGATATTTCTGCCTCTATGTCTTTAAGGAATTGCCACACTGTCTTCCACAATGGTTGAACTAATTTATACTCATACCAACAGTGTAAAGGTGTTCCTTTTTCTCCATAACCTTGCCAGCATCTGTTGTTTTTTGACTTTTTAATAGTAGCCATTCTGACTGGTGTGAGATGGTATCTCATTGTGGTTTCCATTTGCATTTCTCCAATGATCAGTGATAGTGAGCTTTTTTACATATGTTTGTTGGCCACATGTATGTCTTCTTTTGAGAAGTGCCTGTTCATATCCTTTGTTCACTTTTTAATGAAGTCTTGTTTTTTCTTGTAAATTTGTTTAACTTCCCTATAGATGCTGGATATTAGACCTTTGTCAGATGCACAGATTGTAAACATTTTCTCCCATTCTGTAGGTAGTCTGTTTAGTCTGTTGGTAGTTTCTTTTGCTGTGCAGAAGCTCTTAAATTTAATTAAATCACATTTGTCAATTTTTGCTTTTGTTGCAATTGCTTTTGGTGTCTTTGTCATGAAATCTTTGCCTGTGCTTATGTCCTAAATGGTATTGCCTAGGTTTTCTTGTAGGGTTTTTATGGTTTTGGGTTTTACATTTAAGTCTTTAATCCATCTTGAGTTTATTTTTGTATGTGGTGTAAGGAAGGGGTCCAGTTTCAATTTTCTGCATATGGCTAGCCAGTTCTCCCAGCATCATTTATTAAAGAGGGAATCCTTTCCCATCACTTTTGTCAGGTTTGTCAAAGATCAGATGGTTGTAGGTATGTGGTCTTATTTCTGGGCTCTCTATTCTGTTCCATTGCTCAATGTGTCTGGTCTTGTACTAGTACCATGCTGTTTTGGTTACTGTAGCTATGTAGCATAGGTTGAATTCGGTGAGCATGATGCCTCCAGATTTGCACTTTTTTAGTTCTTCCTATCCATGAGCATTGAATGTTTTCCCATTTGTTTGTGTCATCCCTGATTTCTTTGAGCAGTGTTTTGTAGTTCTCCTTGAAGAGGTTCTTCATTTCCCTTGTTAGCTGTATTCATATATATTTTATTCTTTTTGTGGCAGTTGTACGTTGGACTTTATTCATGATTTGACTCTCTGCTTGCCCATTGTTGGTGTGTAGGAATGCTAGCGATTTTCGTATATTGATTTTGTATCCTGAGACTTTGCTGAAGTTGCTTATCAGCTTAAGAAGCTTTTGGGCTGAGGCCAGGCATGGTGGCTCATGCCTATAATCCCAGCACTTTGGGAGGCCGAGGTGGGCAGATCATCTGGGGTCCGGAGTTTGAGACCAGTCTGGCTAACATAGTGAAACCCTGTGTCTACTAAAAATACAAAAATTAGCCAGGCATGATGGTGTGTGCCTGTAATCCCAGCTACTTGGGAGGCTGAGGCAGGAGAATCACTTAAACATGGGAGATGGAGGTTGCAGTGAGATAAGATAGTGCCACTGTACTTCAGCCTGGGCGACATAGCAAGAGTCCATCTCAAAAAAAAAAAAAAAAAAAGAATCTTTTGGGTTGAGACAGTGGGGTTTTCTAGATAAAGAATCATGTCATCTTCAAAACCATAGTTTGACTTTCTCTCTTCCTATTTGAATACCCTTTATTTCTTTCTCTTGCCTGATTGCTATGGCCAGAACTTCCAAACTATGTTGAATAGGAGGGGTGAAAGAGGGCAACCTTGTCTTGTGCCAGTTCTCAAGGAGAATGCTTCCAGATTTTGCCCATTCAGTATGATATTGGCTGTGGGTTTGTTACAGATGACCCTTGTTACTTTGAAGTATGTTCCTTCAATACCTAGATTATTGAGAGTTTTTAATTTGAAGCAATGTTGGATTTTATCAAAGGCCTTTTCTGCTTCTATTGAGATAATCATGTGGTTTTTATCTTTAGTTCTGTTTATGTGATGAATCATATTTATTGATTTGCATATGTTGAACCAGCCTTGCATCCCAGGGATGAAGTCTACTTGATCGTGGTGGATAAGCTTTTTGATGTGCTGTTAGCCAATATTTTTTGAGGATTTTTGCATTAATATTCATCAAGGATATTGGCCAGAAGTATTCTTTTTTTGTTGTATCTATACCAGGTTTTGGTATCAGGATGATGCTGGTGTCATGGAATATGTTAGGGAGGAGTCCCTCCTTTTAAATTTTTTAGAATAGTTTCAGTAGGAATGGTACCAGCTCTTCTTTGTACCTTGAGTAGAATTTAGCTGTGAATCCTTCTGGTCTTGGGCTTTGTTTTTGGTTGGCTGGTAGGCTATTTTTTACTGACTCAATTTCAGAACTCATTATTGGTCTATTCAGGGATTCAATTTCTTCCTCTTTCAGTCTTGGGAGAGTGTATGTGTCCAGGAATGTATCCATTTCTTCTGTATTTTCTAGTTTCTGTGCATAGAGGTGCTTATAGTATTGATGGTTGTGTGTATTTCTGTGGGATCAGTGGTGATATCCCCCTTATCATTTCTGAATATATTTATTTGAATCTTCTCTGTTTTTTTCTTTATTAGTCTAGCTACTGGTCTTTCTATTTTATTAATTTTTTCAAAAAACCAGCTCCTAGATTTGTTGATTTTTTGAAGTGTTTTTCATATCTCTATCTCCTTCAGTTTAGCTCTGATCTTGTCTTCTGCTAGCTTTGGGGTTTATTTGCTCTTGAATCTCTAGTTTTTTTTTTTTTTTTTTTTGAGATGGAGTTTCACTCTTGTTGCCCAGGGTGGAGTGCAATGGCACAATCTCAGCTCATTGCAACCTCTGCCCCCTGGGTTCAAGTGATTCTCCTTCCTCAGCCTCCCGAGTAGCTGGGATTAGAGGCATGTGCCACCACACCTGCTATTTTTTTTTTTTTTTTTTTTTGTATTTTTAGTAGAGATGGTGTTTCTCCATGTTAGTCAGGCTGGTCTTGAACTCCTCACCTCAGGTGATTTGCCCACCTTGTCCTCTGAAATGGAGTCTTGCTCTGTTGCCAGGTTGGAGTGCAGTGGCATGATCTCAGTTCACTGCAATCTCTGCTTCCTGGGTTCAAGTCATTCTCCTGCCTCAACCTCCTGAGTAGCTGGGATTACAGGTGTGGAACACCACACCCAGCTAATTTTTGTATTTTTAGTAAAGATGGAGTTTCACCATGTTGACCAGGATGATCTCGATCTCCTGACCTTGTGATCCACCTGCTTTGACCTCCCAAAGTGCTGGGATTACAGGTGTGAGCCACTGCATCCAGCTGATTCTCTAGTTCTTGTAGTTGTGGTGTTAGCTTAACTTGAGGTCTTTCTAGCTCTTCAATGTGGGCATTTTAGTGCTATAAATTTTCCTCTTAACACTGCTTTAGCTGCATCTGAGATTCTGGTATGTTGTATCTTTGTTCTCATTAGTTTCAAAGAACTTCTTGATTTCTGCCCTAATTTTGTTATTTACCTAAAAGTTATTCAGGAGCAGGTTGTTCAATTTCCATGTACTTGTATGGCTTTTAGTGAATTTCTTAATCTTGAGTTCTAATTTGATTGTGCTGTGATCCAAGAGGCTGTTTGTTATACTTTTAGTTATTTTGCATTTGCTGAGGAGCATTTTACTTCTGATTATGTGATCAATTTTAGAGTAAGTGTTATGTGGCAATAAGAAGAATGTATATTGTGTTGTTTTGGGGTGGAGAGTTGTGTAGATATCTATCAGGTCCACTTGATCCCAAGCTGAGTTCAGACCCTGAATATCTTTGTTAATTTTCTGTCTTGATGATCTGTCTCATATAGTCAGTGGGTGATAAAGCCTCCCACTGTTTTTGCACTGGAGTCTGTCTCTTTGAAGGTCTGTAAGAACTTGCTTTATGAATCTTTGTGCTCCTGTATTGGGTGCATACATATTTAGGATAGTTAGCTGTTGTTGAATTGAACTGTTCACCACTATGTAATGCCCTTCTTTGTCTTTTTTGATCTTTGTTGGTTTAAAGTCTGTTTTGTCAGAAACTAGGATTGCAACTCCTGCCTTTTTCTGTTTTGCATTTGCTTGGTACACTTTTCTCCACCACTTTATTTTGAACCTATGTGTGTCTTTGCATGTGAAATGGGTCTCTTGAAGACAGCATGCCAATGGGTCTTGGTTCTTTATCCAACTTGCCACTCTGTGTCTTTTAATTGGGGCATTTAGTCCATTTAAGGCTAGTATTGTTATGTGTGGATTTGATGCTGTCATGATGTTAGCTGATTATTTTGCAGATTTGTTTATGTGGTTGCTTCATAGTGTCACTGGTCTGTGTGCTTCAGTGTGTTTTTGTAGTGGCTGGTAATGGTCTTTCCTTTCTGTATTTAGTGCTTCCTTCCGGAGCTCTTGTAATGCAGGTCAGGTGGTAAAGAATTCCCTCAACATTTCCTTGTTTGAAAAGAATCTTATTGCTCCTTCCTTATGAAACTTAGTTTGGCCAGATACGAAATTCTTGGTTGGAAATTCTTTTCTTTAAGAGTGTTGAATATTAGCCTCCGATCTCTTCTGGCTTGTAGGGTTTCCGTGGAGAGGTCTGCTGTTAGTCTGATGGGCTTCCCTTTGTAGGTGACCTGGCCTCTGACTCTGGCTGCCCTTAATATTTTTTCTTTCATTTTGACATTGAAGAATCTGATAATTATGTGTCTTGGGGATAGTCTTCTCATGGAGTATCTTACTGGGGTTCTCTGCATTTCCTGAATTTAAATGTTGGCCTGTCTTCTAGGTTGGGGAATTTGTCCTGGATGATATCACGAAGTATGTTTTCCAAACTGGTTCCATTTTCCCTGTCTCTTTCAGGTACCCAAATTAGTCGTAGATTTGGTCTTTTAACATAATCCCATATTTATTGGAGGTTTTGTTCATTCCTTTTCATTCTTTTTTCTCTATCCTTGTCTGCTTGTCTTATTTCAGAAAGATAGTCTTCAAACTCTGAGATTCTTTCTTCTGCTTGTTGTATTCTGCTGTTAATACTTGTGATTGCATTGTGAAGTTCTTGTAGTATGTTTTTCAGCTCTATCAGGTTGGTTGTATTCCTCCCTAAACTGGCTATTTTGACTGTCAGCTCCTGCATTGTTTTACCATGATTCATAGCTTCTTTGCACTGGGTTGCAATGTGTTCCTTTAGCTCAGCAAAGTTTGTTTTTATCCACATTCTGAAGCCTAATGCTGTCATTTTAGTCATCTCAGCCTCAACCCAGTTCTGAGTCCTTGCTGGAGAGGTATTGTGGTCATTTGGGGGAAAAGAAGGGCACTGGTGTTTTGAGTTTTCATTGTTTTTGCACTGATTCTTTCTCATCTTTGTGGGCTTATCTACCTTAGATCTTTGAAGTTGCTGACCTTTAGATGGGGTTTTTGTGTGTGTTCTGTTGTTGTTGTTTTCTGTTTGTTTTTTCTTTTAACGGTCTGGCTACTCTTCCATAGGGCTGCTGCAGTTTGCTGGGAGTCTGCTCCAGACCCTGGTCATCTTAGTTTTTCCCATACCAGGAGGTATCACCAGTGAAGGCTGTGAAACAGTAGAGATGGTGGGTTGCCCTTTTCCCTGGAAGCTCCATCCCAGGGGAATACTGACCTGTTGCCAGCTGGAAGGGCACCTGTAGGAGGTGGCTGGGGACCCCAGTTGGGAGGTCTCACCTTTTCAGGAGGAACAGGATCAAGGACCCACTTAAAGAAGCAGTATGGCTACTTCAGGGTAGAGCAGCTGTGCTGTGTTGGGGATCCCTTCAGTCCCTGATCAGTTTGGGCTCTCCAAGACCCACAGGCTGGACAAGCTGAGATGCCTGAATAGCCAAGGTGGCAACCTGCCCTATTCCCCTGGGCACTCCAATCCAGGGAGACATTAGAACTGTATAGAACACAGGTGGTGGTGGCTGGAGGCCCTGGCTGGGAGGAGCTGCCCTATGAGGAGGAATAGGTTAGGGTCCTGCTTAAAGAAGTAGTCTGGCCATGCCTGGACAAAATAGCCATGCTGTGCCAGGGAACAGCATCTGCTCCCTTTGGCTTGGACTCTCCAAAGCATGCAGGCTGGAATGGCTGAGTCCTTCAAACAACCAAGGTGGCCGCCCGTCCCCACTCCCCTCCCAAATATGCGCATGCACGCACACACACGCACACACAGCATCTCAGTTAGAGATCAGAGCTCTGTTCATGGAATACAGGCGGGGTGGCTGGAGTCCCTGGCTAGGAGGTTGGGCCCAGTAAGGAAGAATGGATCAGGGTCCTGCTTCAAGAAGCAGTCTGGCCACATTCTGGTAAAGCAGCTGTACTGTGCTTGTGGGGACCCTTTCTCGACTGGACTGTTTGGATTTTCCAAAGACCTTAGTCTGGAACAGCTGAGTTGGCCAAACAGCAAAGATGGCAGCCCACCCCTCCTGCTGGGGGCTCCATCCCTTCTCAGGCAGGCTCTACCATGTTGCTGGTCACTGGCTGTAATTCCAAGCCAGTGAGTCTTTATCTTGTGAGGTGCCGTGGAAATGGGGCCTGCAGACTGATGTTGCTTGGCTCCCTGGATTCAGCCCCCTTCCTAAGGGTATGCATGACCTCCCACCTTGTCTGAGCTGCAGATACCCTTGCTAGCGATCCCAGGGCTGGAGTATGTAAAGCTCCTGGGTCTCTCTGTGCATGCTTGAGAAGCTGCTATGCCGAGACTTCATATGGCTCTGTGTGCGGGACTCAAGGCCCTAGTGGGGTGGGCACATGAGGGGTCCTGATCCGTGGGTTGCAAAGATCGTGGGAGAAGCATGGTTTCTGGGGGTCACATAATCACTCACCACTTCCCTTGGCTGGGGGTGGGGGTTCCCTTGGTGCCATAGCCCCACCCTGCTTTACTTCATTCTTCGTGGGTTGTTTCCCTGATTAGTCCCAATGTGGGTACCTGGATATTTTGGTTGAAGGGGTTGAAGGTGCCGTATTCACTTGGCCCTTTCGTTCCTCTCCATGAGTGCCATGGACCTCAGCTGCTTCTAATCGGCCATCTTGGCCTTATCTCCCACTTATTTTCTCATTTTTTTATTGTTTAGTTCATTTTAGTTTTAAGAGTTCTTTGTATATTTTGGATAACAGGTCCTTATCAAATATGTCTTGCAAATACTTCCTCCTAGTCTGTGGCTTTTCTTTGTATTCTCTTGACAGTGTCTTTCCCAGAGCAGTTTTTAATTTTAATGAAGTCCAGTTTAGTAATTATTTATTTCATGAATTGTGCCTTTGGTGTTGTATCTCCTGTATTTCAGGAGTTTTTGTAGTGTTGCATTCACATATAGGTTTGTGATCCATTTTGTGTTAACTTTTGTGAAGGGTGTAGAAATCTGTGTCTAGATTCATTTTTTTTTTTTTTTTTTTGCGTGTGATGTCCAGTTGTTCCAGCACCATTTGTGGAAAGATAATATCTCTTCTCCAGTGAATGCCTTACTCCTTTGTCAAAAATCAGTTGACTATCTATATTCATGCGGTTCTATTTCTGGGCTCTCTATTCTGTTTCATTGATCCGTCTGTTCTTTCTTCAGTACCACAGTGTCTTGATTACTGTTAGATTTAGTCTTAAAGTTGGGTAATGCCAGTCTAGCAACTTTGTTCTCTTCAATATTGTGTTGGCTATTCTAGGTCTTTTGCCTCTCTATATAAACTTTAAAATCAGATTGTCAAACTTGCTGGGATTTTGATTGGTATTGCATTGAATCTATAGATCAAGTTGGGAAGATCTGACTTCATTTTTGTTTAATTTGCATTTCTATGAGTACTCATTAAGTAGAATACCTTTTCATGTGCTTCTTAGTCTTTTGGTTTTCTTTCTTGTAAATTACTTAGCCATGTCCTTTGCCCATTTTATTCTGGAGAGCCTATCTTTTTCTAGTTGCTTTGCAGGATTTCTATTCTGTATATTAGTCCCTCATTAATTTCACATTTTGCAAATATCTTCCACCAATTTTAGTCTGTTAACTCTATTCATCATTTTGTTCATTGACTAGAGATTCTTAGTTTTACTTTAATCAAATTGATAAATTTTTTACTTTATGGTTTGTATCTTTGGGTTTTGTTTAAAAAGTTCTTTTTTTCTTATAAGTTACAAAGATATTTTCCTACATTTTCTCCTATTAGCCTGATAGTTTTATTTTTACATTTAGAGTTTTAATACCCCTGGTGACCACTTTTGGTCGAAAAATCACTGTATTTTTCTTCACGTACTGATTCAGTTTTCCAGTACTGACTCCAAAATAATGAATTCTTTCCCATTTGATTTATGGTGCCACCTAAATTGGAAATAAAATAAGAGTCTCTCTAGATCTGACTCTGCGCAGATCTGTGTCTGATGCTGAGCATTCCATCTGGTTGCTTTGGCCTATATGCCTGTTCTTGAAGTCCATACCACACTTTTCTTTTATAACAATGGCTTCATTGTATATCTGATGATGTACTTGTAGAAAAATACTTGTATGGCAAGTTTTTTTCTTAAGTCTTCTTTTTCATCATTTATCTAAATATTTGTGGACATTTGTTCTCCTATAACATTTTAAAATTATATTTATCAATTCCTCAAAAAATGCAACTGGCATTTTGATTGGTATTGCATTGAATTTGTAGATCAATTTGGAGATAATTATCATCTTTATAATATTTAGTCATCTCATCCAATAATATGAATTGTCTTTTTATTTGTTAGGTTATCTTTATATTCTTCATTGTAGTTTTATTTTTTCTCCATAGTAGTCTTGCGTTGTCCTGGTTAAATTAATTCCTAGATACTATATAGTTTTAAATTGTGAGTGGTAGTTTATCTTTCAAATTTTCTAACATGTCTTTTGTGATTTTGTAGGTTTTAAATTTTTACATTAAGTGTTTATCTGGCATCCATGCTGAACTATCTGAATAGTTACAGTAATTATTTTATTCATTCTTGTAGATTTTTATAGGTAGATGATCACGTTTACCCGAAATCTTGTATTATTTCTTTCAATTTGTACACTTTGTACTTATTTTCTTTATATATTGGTCATGACCTCTAGAGTTACAATAAGCGGTAGTGGTAACCAGGCACTTTCCTGTTGTGTTCCCAATCTTAAAAGGAATACACCTAAAGTTCCTCCAGTAAGAATTGTGGATGATATTCTGGGAAGATGGCCATATAACTTTGACTCTCTCCATATTGCCTCATAAAAATAGATAGAGGAACAGTAACATCTAAACTAAGGACTCATGACGATATCTAAAATACAACTAGATGACAAGGTATTGTGATAACCCTCTAAATAGTGGGGAGAAACCACTGTCGTATCCCAGCCCTGTGTATCAGAATCTGAGTAGGACAAAGTGGAGGAAAGGCAACTGAGTTTCTAATGGTACTATGAATAGGAAAAGCCTCAAATTGCCATGATGTACTCATTGGAAAGCATAGTGAGGCAAGAAGGGAAGAGAAGCTAAAACTGGGGGTGGGAGAGGGTAATGTTCTACAAGGTTCAGTTTGTAAGAGAATGCAAGCGTGCTATAATTGCAATAAAGTCTGACTATTCTGGAGCTACCTGGGTTTATAAACTCTTGAAATTAATAAATAGAAGTTTCCTTTAAAAACAAAACTCCACTCTTAGAAGAAACTGAAGCAAGTATAATATAAATCAAGCTGAACAAAAACAGTAGGGACAAAAAGAAAGGGTCCAGATAAAAGTGAAGGAAGCAAAGAAGGTAAATCTCAGAACATGTAGCCACAAAGATACAAAGTTCATTCTAGTTAGAGCACAAAGCACAGATGTAGTGCTAGCTAGAGGTATAGTCACATCTTATACAAAATTATAAAAAGAAAATAATAAGGAGCAGAATAACCTCTCTACAGACAGTGAAAGAATGCCAATAAAGATGAAAATAAATTAAAATTTCTACCTAATATTTAAAATGAAGATATAGAAATTTAAAAAATTACAAGACTTAAACAACAACATAAAGCAGAATGAGAGACACTAAAGATGTGGTCATTGAGAAAAAATGCCTTGAAAAGAGGGATGACTCAGTAAAGAGTTAGAAATATAAAATTTAAAAATCATTATAGAAATAAAGAAGGCAACTGGATACAACTGATAATGTCTTAAGTAAAAGGTGGAAAGGATGAAAGTTTTGTAAATAAAAAAGACATGAAAAGGGAGAGAATAATGATATAAGAGAAAGAGATAAGCATAGAATGTAGGCAAAGGAGATCCACAATACAAACAAAAGGAGCCCCTGGAGAAGCCAATGAAAGAGAATATATACTAAACACTATGACTGAAGAAAACTTTTCCAAACTAAAAAACAATTTGAAAGCATATATTGAAAAGATCCACTGTGTTCCTGGGAAAAGTTAAAACCAAGATATAGTCTAGTAAAACGATTGGACTTTCTTTTTAAAAAGAGAGAAAATACATCCTTTGGGCATCTAAGACAAAAAAAAAGTCATTAATAAGGGGAAAGCCAGATTGTCACCAGACTTTATGATAGTAATGTTTTATGCCAGGAGATATGAGAATAATAAATGTAATAATTTCATGGGGGAAAAGGTGAACCATGAACTTCAAATAAAAGCAAACTGATCAAAAGTAAAGGCTGCTAAGTGCTATCAGCATACAAGAGAAGTCAAGTGGAAAAAAATTAGAATATAGAAGACCTAAACAACAACAAATAATACATAGCCATGCACCATTTAATGACAGGGATCTAGTTTGAGAAACACATCATTAGGCAATTTTGTCATGTTGCAAGCATCATAGAGTATACTTACACAAACCTAGATGGTATAGCTTACTACTTACTCAGGATATATGGTATAGCCTATTGCTCCTAGGCTACAAACATGTTCATGTTCATGTTATTGTACTGAATACTGTAGGCAATTATAATGGTAAGTATTTGTGTATCTAAACATAGAAAAGACACCATAAAAATACAGTATTATAATCTTATGGGACCACTATCAAATAGACTGTCCACTGTTGACCTAAATGTCATTATGACCTAAATGTTATGCATGTGGTGCATGACTATAATTCTATAGATGCATTGAACCCTGAACACCGAAAGCAGAGACTTCATAATCTCTTTAAGTATTTGTGAAACATTCATAAAAATTGACCTTATCTTAAATTACAAAAAAACCTTAATAAATTCTAAAGGAAAGAAATAAAACACATTTTCTGAGCTTGCTATAATATAAATTAATAACAAAATATTAAAAGAGCTCTTAAATTTGAAAATTTAAAACATGTTCTTAAAGAATTTGGGGTTTTAAAGGAAAATGTAATATAAAATTCAAAGTTTTGAAAATCATGAAAATGAAAACATATTAGAGCTATGGGATATGATTAAAGCAATTATCAGGAAAATATTTATAGCATTAAGTGTCTATTGCAGTAATAATTAAAAAATGAGAATACGAGTTAAATACCAAATGCAAACAGCTAGAAAAAGAACAATGTATTTCATAATAAAGCAGCGGGAAAATTAATAAAGACCAAAGCAGAAATTAATGAGATAAAATTAAAGCAGTGGAATTAACAAATACCCCAAAGTTGCCATTAAAAAAATCAGAGAGTAGATACTCATTAGTTAATGTAATGAAGGGAAAAAAAGAGAAAGGACAAATACATAAAATTAGAAATGACAAGAGAGCAATAAGGATGAAAAGGGAAGTTTTTATAATCATAAGGCCATTTTGCCCAAATCTTTGCAAAACAAAGACAAATACTAGGCTGAGCACAGTGGCTCATGCGTGTAACACCAAGTGGGAGAACCACTTGAGGCCAAGAGTTTGAGACCAGCCTGGGCAACATAACGAGACCCTGTTTCTAAAAAAAGTAAAAAAAAATTAGCTGAGTGTGGTGGCACATGCCTGTGGCCCTAGCCACATAGGAGGCAGAGATGGGAGGATCACTTGAACCTAAAGATTTAAGGTACAGTGAGCCATGACCTTGCCACTGCACTCTAGCCTGGGTGACAGAGCAAGACCCTGTCTCTAAAATAACACATATATAATATGTAAATGCATGTTATATATATTATATATATAAATTAAATATTATATAAATATCAAAGTGAAGTGGATAATTTTTAAAGATAAATATGTTTTCAAAATTGACAGAGACAGAAAGTCTATACTGATCAATATCATAGAAGAAATATAAATATCAAAAAGTAATTAATGAGTTTCCCCACAATAAAAAGCACCACTCTCAGATGTTTGCATAGGAGAATTCTGTCAAACCTTGAAAATCGTCTCATCATAATACTACTTACATTATTGCTGAGAACAGAAAATAAAACTTCTGAATTTGCTTTATGAATTGAGTATGACATTGATCTCAAAACTTGAGACAGTTTGCACCAAGAAAACAAAAAACAAATCCCACACCAATCTCACTTATGGGCATTGATGCAAACATCTTAAAAGATCAGCAAAGAAAACCCAACAGAATGTTAAAAAAAACCTTACTCATTACTTAGGGGAATTGTATTCCCCTTAGGGGAATATAAAGGTGATTTAATCCAAGGAAATAAGTCAATGTAATTCATCATATTAATAAAGATGAGAAAAAAGTTACTATTGTATCCATAGATGGAGAAGAGACCTTTAATAATGTCATCAGTTATGTTGAAAAGACTTAAAAAAAAGAGACTTATTGGATATTTCCTCTCATAGTTTCCTGAGGCTGCTGGAACAAATTATCATAAAATTGGTGGCTTAAAATAACAAATCTAGTTTTTCATAGTTTTGGAGACCAGAGGTTTTTTTTTCTTTATAAAAAGTAGTTCAAAATGGGTCTCACTGGGCCAAAACAAAGGTGTTGGCCAGTCTGCAGTGCCTCTGGAGGCTCCAGGGCAGAATCTGTTTCTCGCCTCTTCCACCTTTTGGCATTCCTTGGCTTGTGGCTGCATCTACCCAGTCTATGCTACCATGGACACATTGTCTTTTTCTTCTTTGCATATGTAAAATCTCCCTCTGTCTTCCTCTCATGTGATTGCATTTAGGGCTCTTTCACATAATTGAGGATAATCTTTCCATCTCAAAATCCTTAATTTAATCATGTCTGCAAAGCCTTTGACATATGAGGTAACATTTACAGGTTTTAGGAAATAGGACCTGATATTGGAGGCCATTGTTTGGCCTACTACACTTCCTCTATGATAGATATAATTCAGCCCCAAACCTAGCATCCTTAATAAGGAGACACTGAAAACGTTCCCACTAAAGTCAGGTACTAGAAAGGGACCAATTTCTACTCTTATATGACATTATTTTGAAGCTATTGACTGTTGTAATTAGATAAGAGAAAGCAACTGGAGGATACAGTAATTGGAAGTGAAGAGATATTTTCAGATGGCATGATTAAATATCTGGAAAATCCAAAACAATTGATAAAAACTTATCTCAAATAAAACAAATAGTAATGTAGCAGCTTACAAAATTAATATTTAAAAATCAATTGCTTTCATAATGTGAACAAAAGCCATTACAAAATGTAATGGAAGAGGATCCTCTCATTTATCATATAACAAAGAAAGTAAGTGCCAAGTTATAAGCTCAATTATAAATATCCTAATCCTATATGAGAAAAATACACTTGAAAATTACAAAAGTTGATTGCCACAAATGAAAAAATGTACCTTGTTCTTGGACAGAAAAACTCAACATCATAAAAAATAACATTCTCCCTGTTTTAATTTATAAACTTGTGAAATACCCAATAAGAATATAATCAGATTTCGTCCCCACAACCCCCAAATAGACAAGCTGATTATAAAATTTACCTGAAAGGACATCAAGCAAGAATAATCAAACACTCTGAAAAAGAAGAGCAATCAAGTGAGAGTGGGAGGAGGGAGGAGTTTCTTTTTTTTTTTTTCCAGTTATTTTGAGAGTTTATTTTTCATCCAAGTGTCTAATCAATTGTCTTTAAAAATAAAAGACATATAAAATAAAAGTTTAAAAACATTGCTAAATAAAGTAAATGAATCTGGTTGAAAGCTTTGACAGAATATTCGTAGCATCATTGTAATCTTTTCATCATAATTGTATTCATTTATAGCTAGTACTCATCCTATCATTTTATCAAATTTTTTGTTTGTTTTTTGAGACGGAGTCTCGCTCTGTCACCCAGGTTGAAGTGCAGTGGCGTGATCTCCTCTCACTGCAAGCTCCGCCTCCCAGGTTCATACCATTCTCCTGCCTCAGCCTCCCGAATAGCTGGGACTACAGGGGCCCGCCACCACACCTGGCTAAGTTTTTGTATTTTTAGTAGAGACGGGGTTTCACCGTGTTAGCCAGGATGCTCTCCAACTCCTGACCTCGTGATCCGCCTGCCTCAGCCTAAGTGGGAGGAGTTTCTTTTACCAAAAATTAAAATATACCATAAACTCTTTATAATTAACATAATTTGGTATTGACACACAAATAGGCAGACAGACTAATGGTACAAAAAATAGAAAAATGAGAAATAAAGTAGAAGTGCATTTGGAAATTTAGTATACAATAAAGACAGCTTCTCAAATCAGTAAAAAAAAAGATACACTTTAAAAAATAAGTATTTTCAAAAACATAGGAAGGATTGTGGTTACTTTAGAAAGATTAGTACAGTTAGGAAAAATTCCACACAATATGTATCAATGGAATTCAGCTGATCAAACTTAAAATATTATTCCTTGGGGTAGGTAATCATTCTATTGTGTTGTTCACTTTAAACTAGAGTGATAAAGTTTTTTAATAAGTGGAATTGGGATGTTGTATAGCTGGCGTTGGCCTGGTAAATGTTTAATACACATGTATGTGCATACATATATGTGCATATGTATGTATAGTATAAATTTTACTGATGTAAAGGATGTTTAGCAAGCAGTTTAAAAATAATAATAAAATATACAATTCTTTCTATTACAAATTCTAAATGATTCATAAATTCTCACAGAATGCTTTTCTTGATTTTTGCTGAACTTTTCTATCCATAACCAATTTATGGTTGTAATTGATAAGTTACATGAATGTCACATAAATTGTCACATGAATGTCAGCTGATATTTTCATTTAACATATCAGATAGAGTAAAATGACAAAGACATTGAATCTTGACTTATTTATCAATGATGTGACTTCCTTGCTGCATTGGATAATACTTTTTAAATATTGGGAGATTATTTGCCATTTTTTTGTGCTATTCACAATGTAACAGCTACAAATATGATACAATTAAAAATGTTAATAGTATACTTTATTTTTTATTTCAATATGTTTTTGGGGAACAGGTAGTGTTTGGTTACATGAATAAGTCATTTAGTGGTGATTTCTGAGATTTTGGTGCACCCATTACTCATCATTCGAGCAGTATACACTGCACCATATTTGTAGTCTTTTATCCCTCACTCCCTCCCACCCTTTTCCCCCTGAGTCCCCAAAGTCCATTGTGTCATTCTTATGCCTTTGCATCCTCTTAGCTTAGCTCCCACTTATGAGTGGGAGCACATGATGTTTGATTTTCCATTCCTGAGTTACTTCACTTAGAATAATAGTCTCCAATCTCATCCAGGTTGCTGTGAATGCCATTAATTCATTCCTTTTTATGGCTGAGTAGTATTCCATTTTTTTTATATATATATACACACACACACACACACACACACACACACACACACACATACATACACATACATACACACACACCACAGTTTCTTTATCCACTTGTTGATTGATAGGCATTTGGGCTGGTTCTATATTTTTGCAATTATGAATTGTGCTGCTATAAACATGTGTGTGCAAGTATCTTTTTCAAATAATGACTTTTTTTCCTCTGGGTAGGTAACCAGTAGTGGGATTGCTGGATCAAATGGTAGTTCTACAAGGTCTCCACACTGTTCTCCACACTGTTTCCTGTAGTGGTTGTACTAGTTTTCATTCCCACTAGCAGTGTAGAAGTGTTCCCTTTTCACCGCATCCACGCCAGCATCTATTTTTTTTTTTTTTTATGGCCATTCTTGTGGGAGTAAGGTGATAGTGCATTGTGGTTTTGATTTGCATTTCCCTGATCATTAGTGACGTTGAGCACTTTTTCTTATGTTTGTTGGCCATTTGTATATCTTGTTTTGAGAACTGTCTATTCATGTCCTTAGCCTACTTTTTGATGGGATTATTTTTTTCTTGCTAATTTGTTTGAGTTCCTTGTAGATTCTGGATATTAGTCCTTTGTCAGATGTATAGATTGTGAAGATTTTCTACCACTCTGTAGGTTGTCTGTTTATTCTGCTGACTGTTTCTTTTGCCATACAAAAGCTCTTTAGTTTAATTAAGTCCCACCTATTTATCTTTGTTTTTGTTGCATTTGCATTTGGGTTATTGGTCATGAAATCTTTGCCTAAGCCAACGTTTAGAAGTGTTCTTCTGATGTTATTGTCTAGAATTTTTATGGTTTCAGGTCTCAGATTTAAGTTCTTGATCCATCTTGAGTTGATTTTTGTATAGGGTGAGAGATGAGGAACCTGTTTCATTCTCTTACATGTAGCTTGCCAATTATCCCAGCACCATTTGTTGAGTCGGGTGTCCTTTCCCCATTTTATGTTTTTGTTTGCTTTGTCAAAGATCAGTTGGCTGTGAGTATTTGGCTTCATTTTGGGTTCTCTAGTCTGTTCCATTGGTCTATGTGCCTACTTTTTTTTCTTCAAAAGAAACTATTTAGAATAAAACAAAAGCAGCTCAAGTGTGAGTACATGTTTGAGAGACAGCTACTCTGAAGCTGTGTGAGCCATAAAAAAAGGTTTTTTTTTTTTTTTTTTTTTTTTTTTTTTTACTCTTCTAGAAATCTTACGTACATAGCATAAAGCAAAGAGGTCATTTTCCCCCCCACTTCAAACACCTGATACAAAACTTTAAGCTGCCATTTTAGTAAAATGCACAAATACTAAACAGATTACCTTTCTTCCATCAGAGGCCCACGTAAATTCCAAAGCCACAATTTCTCTTCAAAAAGGTCCACTAGAGCTTTGAATTCCACATCTTCATCCGCTGTTCAACCAGTTTTGCATGGACAATAATCATGACCAGGTAATCTTCTTTAGATGTAGCCAGTGCCTTGGCAGCGAATCCAGGAATTGTTGGGAGAGCTCACAAGGTGTGAAGGCATGAAGGACCCCGGTGTTTTCCTTGTCTTTGTTGTGCCCCCCTCCCAAGGCTGATCACCTTGGGTACCTGCTTTTGCTTTAAATAGGACACAAGGCACCTAAGCAGTCTCTGAGTAGAAGTGGCAGTGTCCGAGGAAGAGGAGGACCGGCTGTCAGAACTTCCAGGCACAACCAGAAGAATGGCAAAACCATTAGGTCCTGCTACTTTGATGTATCGAGTTACTTCATCCAACTTGGGCTGGTCCAAATGGAGACACTGAGTGATCCTGAGCTGGGCCAGTTTGGTCCTCCACAAGAAGACTGCTAGCCACTTGGAGGTCACTCTGCAACAGCTGCATGTTGGAATGTTGGAAGGAAAGTTGCTGTTCTTCAGTAGTAGCATGCCCTCCCAGGTCAAACAGAGTTTGGAAGGGGTTATGCCACGGGGGCTGTCCCCGCATCCTGTTTCTGGAAAGGGGACTTCAGCTTCCAGGAAGCAGTGTTGGTGCTAGATGCACTCCCATCAGTGTGGTCTTCTTTTTTTCAGAGGGCTTTCCCGTCAGTGGGAGCAGTTGTATGGTGCTTCCTATCCATTCAGCTGAGCCAGAATTTTTATGGTCTCACTTGTCACTCTGGCTCTTCTCCAAACTACTTCATCTGTCTCTGATTGGAGAGGACCTTTCCAAGAGAAGATGGGAAGATGGATCATTGTCACTGTTGTAAGGATCCTGGCTACTGCTCAATTCTGGACTGTGGTCAGGAGAAGGAGCGCAGTGACGTTTTCGTGGGCAGTCACTCTCAGGAGACCTAGCCAGATGCTGTCCTCTGCTCTCCCCAGGCAGCTTTCGCTTACCAGGCTGGTTTCTATTGCTGGGCAGATGTTAATCACCTCTGTCCCTGTCCAACGACCAACCATCCCGCCTGTGATCCAGGCTATCCAGTGGCTCGTAAGCAGGCACAGCAGTAGCTGCAGTCCCAGTGCTGCCTTCTCCAATTGGGGTTGGAGGTGGCACCCAATTGGAGTCAGGATAAAGGTCTCTATCACAATCTCTGTATAATAAGGGTGGTGTCCTATCCTAAGCACCCCTCAAAAGGTCAAGGGACTGATGTCCAAAAGCATCTGTCATCAGCTTATAATGAGTCAAGGGCAGAGGCTGCATATACTGCTGCTGGTAACAACATTTGGTGTCTGCAAAGTCTAAGGTGGTGATCTGGGCCACCAAGTGGGAAGCCCCGCATATGGGTCCAGGCAGCGTGCACTGCATCCAGGCTTTCATACTGGATATACACCCAACTATCACCTTTCTGTAGTCTGTGGGGTGTATGGTGCCAAGTTGGTCAAACTTTCTTGCCAGGGCAGCAAGAGGCATCCAAGGTTTCCGGCCACCCACTCAGAGGCGGGTGGTGTGTGTAGCTTTACCATAACCAATTTTGATAGGATTCCAAATTATAATTTTGCTGAACATTGCTAATTTGGGACATATCTAGGTTCTCAAATTTGAGAAAGCCATAATTACTAGTCTGGCCAAGAGAAGGGCTCTTGATATCTACTTCTGTGATGACTCCAAAGCAATCAAACACCCTTCTTAGGTCACTCTGTTACAGTGGTGTCTAGGTTGCCCAAGAAAAATGTCTGGTTAGTTCTGTGATGATCCTCGGGTGACATCTCATCCAGTTTTCTGAAAGGAGCAGCATCTGCTCCAGCTCCCTCCCTTGGTTTAAGACTGTATGCTGGGTGCACTCTCTCATAGAATGAATAGTCTCGTTTTGTCTCCAGTCTCCAGGCAATGGTGGTGGAGGTGGAGGGGTTAGGTGGCCATGAGCCATCTGCTGCAGCCTAGTCTCTGTATCCCAAAGCTGCACCACCAGGGGAAGGTGATCTCTGGCCCCCACCAACTCCAAGGGAGTGCGGGTGACCACCTACAGAGGCTCCCACCACGCTGGCTGATGGAGGATAAATCTTTGTCTAAAGGGGAGCAGTTGCTGCTCCGGTTCACATGCACTGCTTCTGTCTTCAGAGGCGGGTCAGAGAGCACCAGGCCGCCTCTGAGTGCTTGGCCGCCCATGCGTCCTCTGGGTGTGGGAAGTTTGCAAAGGCTACCAGCTCATCTCCGCTGCCAGAAACTGATAGATGATTGATTTTGACCCTTACATCCCTGAAGCCTTTGAACTCATGAAACAGGCCATCCTCCACTGTTTCCTCACTCAGCTGGGACAGGAGCTGAGGAGGCGGCCCTGGAGGAAAGTGACTCCACTCCTCCACCCGGGGAGCTGCTGACCAACTCGCCCCCGCCCGAGTAATTTTTGGTGCTGAGAAGCTGTAACTATGCAAGTGGCCACTGTAGCTGCCCCCACCAGTGTCATACTCGCGACTGCTGCCTCGGCTGCTGGACTTGTCCAGGTGGAGACTCTGCTGCCACTATTGGTCTTTCCACTGCTGCTCTCATTGGCCTATGTGCCTATTTTTATACCAGTACCATGCTGTTTTGGTGACTATGGCTTTATAGTATAGTTTGAAGTCAGATAATGTGATGCCTCCAGATTTGTTTCTTTCAGCAGTGTTTTGTAGTTTTCCTTGTAGAGGTCTTTCATCTCCTTTGTTAAGTATATTCCAAAGTGTTATTTATTATTATTTTTTTATTTTTTGCAGCTATTGTAAAAGGGGTTGAGTTCTTGATTTGATTCTCAGTTTGGTTGTTGTTGGTGTATAGCAGAGCCACTGATTTGTGTACATTAATTTTGTATCCTGAAACTGCTGAATTCATTTATCAGTTCTAGGAGCTTTCTGTTAGAGTCTTTAGGGTTTTCTAGGTATACTATCATATCATCAGCAAACAGCAACAGTTTGACTTCCTCTTCACCAGTTTGGATGCCCTTTATTTCTTTCTCTTGTCTGATTGCTCTGGCTAGGACTTCCAGTACTATGTTGAATAGAAATGGTGATAGTGGACATCCTTGTCTTATTCCAGTTCTCAGGGGGAATGCTGTCAACTTTTCCCCATTCAGTATTATGTCGGCTGTGGGTTTGTCATAGATAGCTTTTATTACATTAAGGTATGTCCCTTCCTTGCTGATTTTGCTGAGGGTTTTAATCATAAAGGAATGCTAGATTTTGTCAAATGCTTTTACTGCATTGATTGAGATGATAATGTGATTTTTGGTTTTAATTCTGTTTATGTAGTGTATCACATTTATTGACTTGCAAATGTCAAACCATTCCTGGTATGAAACCCACTTGATCATGGTGGATTATCTTTTTAATATGCTGATGGATTTCGTTAGCTAATAGTTTGTTAAGGATTTTTCCATTTATATTCATCAGGAATATTGGTCTGTAGTTTTCTTTTTTTGCTATGTCCTTTCCTGGTTTTGGTATTAGGTTGATACTGGCTTCATAGAATGACTTAAGGAGGATTCCCTGTTTCTCTATCTTGTAGAATAAAGTCAATAGGATTGGTAAAAATTCTTTGAATATCTGAAATAATTCAGCTGTAAATCCGTTTGATGCTGGGCTTTTTTTGTTGGCGATTTTTTAAATTACCATTTCAATCTTGCTGCTTGTTATTGGTCTGTTCAGAGTCTCTATTTCTTCCTGTTTTAATCTAGGGGGATTGTATATTTCCAGGAATTTATCCATCTCTTCTAGGTTTTCTAGTTTATGTGTGTAAAGGTGTTCATAGTAGCCTTGCATAATCTTTTGCTTTTCTTTGGTATCAGTAGTAATATCTCCTGTTTCATTTCTAGTTGAGTTTATTTGAATCTTCTCTCTTCTTTTCTTGGTTAATCTCACTAGTGGTCTATCAATTTTATGTATCTTTTCAAAGAACCAGGTTTTTGTTTCATTTATCTTATGTATTTTTTGGTTTCAATTTCATTTAATTCTGCTCTGACCTTTGTTATTTATTTTCTTATGCAGGATTTGGGTTTGGTTCGTTCTTGTTTCTCTAGTTCCTTGAGGTGTGACCTTAGATTGTCTATTTGTGCTCTTTCAGACTTTTTGATATAGACATTTAATGCTATGAATTTTCCTCTTAGCAAGGTTTTTGCTGTATTCCAGAGGTTTTGACAGGTTGTGAAACTATTATCATTCAGTTCAAATAATTTTTAAATTTTCCTCTTGATTTTATTGTTGACCCAGTGATCATTCAGGAGCAGGTTATTTAATATCCATGTATTTGCATGGTTTTGAGGGTCCCTTTTGGAGTTGATTTCCAATTTTGTTCCACTGTGGTCTGAGAGAGTACTTGATATAATTTCAATTTTCTTAAATGTATTAAGATTTGTTTTATGGCCTATCATATGGTCTAACATGGAGAATGTTCCATGTGCTGATGAATATAATGTATATTCTACAATTGTTGGGCAGAATGTTCTGTAAATATCTGTTAAGTTCATTTGTTTTAGGGTATAGTTTAAATCCATTTTTTCCTTGTTGACTTTCTGTCTTGATGCCCTGTCTAGTGCTGTCAGTGGAGTATCGAAGTCCCCCACTAATATTGTGTTGCTGTCTATCTAATTTCTTAGGCCTAGTAGTAATTGTTTTATAAAGTTGGGAGCTCCAGTGTTAGGTGGATATATATTTAGAATTGTGATACCTTCCTGTTGGATAAATCCTTTCATCATTATATAATGTCCCTCTTTATTTTTTTAACTGCCATTGCTTTAAAGTTCATTTTGCCTAATATAAGAATAGCTACTCCTGCTTGCTTTTGATGTCCATTTGCATGAAATGTCTATTTCCATCCCTTTACCTTAACTTTATGTGAGTCCTTATGTGTTAGATGAGTCTCTTAAAGACAGCAGTTACTTGGTTGGTGAATTTTTATCTGTTCTGCCATTCTGTGTTTTTTAACTGGAGCATTTAGGCCATTTTCATTCAACGTTAGTATTGAGATGTGAGGTACTGTTCTATTATTCGTGGTGCTATTGATTGTTTGTTGCCTGAATACTTTTTTTTTTTATTATGTTTTTGTTTTATAGGCCTTGTGAGAGTTATGCTTGAAGGATGTTCTATTTTAGTGTATTTCGAGGCTTTGTTTCAAGATTTAGAGTTCCTTTAGCCATTCTTATAGTGTTGGCTTGGTACTGGTGAATTCTCTCAGCATTTGTTTGTCAGAAAAAGATTGCATCTTTCCTTCACTTACGAAGCTTAGTTCTGCTGGATACAAAACTCTTGGCTGATAATGGCTTTGTTTAAGGAGTCTGAAGATAGGGCCCCAATCTCTTCTAGCTTGTAGGATTTCTGCTGAGAAATCTGCTGTTAATCTGCTAGGTTTTCCTTTAGAGGTTGCCTGGTGCTTTGCCTCACACCTCTTAAGATTCTTTCCTTCGTCTTGACTTTAGGTAACCTGATGACTATGTGCCTACATGATTATCTTTTTGCAATAAATTTCTCAGGTGTTCTTTGAGCTTCTTGTATTTGGATATGTAGGTTTCTAGCAAGGTCGGGAAAGTTTTCCTTGATTGTTCCCTTAAATATGTTTTCCAAACTTAGATTTCTCTTCTTCCTCAGGAACACCAATTAATCTTAGGTTTGGTCATTTAACATAATCCCAAATTTCTTGGAGGGTTTGTCCATTTTTTTAAAAAATTGTTTTTTCTTTGTCTTTGTTGGATTGGGTTAATTTGAAAACCTTGTCTTTGAGCTCTGAAGTTCTTTCTTCTGCTTGTCTGATTCTATTGCTGAGACTTTTCAGTGCATTTTGCATTTCTCTAAGTGTGTCCTTGACTTCCAGAAGTTGTGATTGTTTTTTATCTATGCTATGTATTTCACCGAAGGCTAGAGCTTGTATGCCAAAGAAAGCAAAAGGATCCTTGACAACAATTATTAATCCTATTAGTACTAGATTGAAGGCTGTCAGGAAAGATGCTATGTGTCTATATATTGGTTGAGGGAGGTAATTCTCTCCTTCAGTGTGATGTCTGGGTACCGCTGACTAATAACCCACATGTGCTCCTCAAACACCCACCTATAACTTTAGGAAACACAAATCTGGAACTTGAGCAGTGGCCTTGTGGTGTATTGCATGTTTAATCTCTTGCTGGGCACACTGCCTAGATTGGTCACCACTGCTGACACCACCACCAGGAGAAGCAGCAGAAACCTCATCTTAATTGAGCCGGCTGCTTCAGCTGCCCTTATACTGAGACTGCCTATGATACATTTTAAAAATCAATCTACGCTGCTAACATTTTCTCCATTATTTTTTAAAGTCTAGACCAGGGTTTTCTGTAAGGGCCAGATAGGAAATATTTTATGCTTTTTGGTCCATATGGTATCTGTGCAACTCTTCAACTGCCATGAAAGCATAAAAGTAGCTATGGATGATAGTGAACAAAGAGCTGTGGCTGTCTTCCAATAAAACTTTATTTACACAAACAGCTGGCAGACTGGATTTGGCCTACTGGCCATTGTGATCCTTATTCTACACAATCAACAAAATAAAAAATTAGGCCCTGATTTTAGCATCACTAACTTTGTGATGTAAATGCTCCCACCATAGCCAATTTCATGCTATAGTAGGGCGTCATGATGTAAAGACTTGGGAAAAGATGCATAGCGGCATTCCATGCTTATAGTATTTCCATTGTATGGACATGATAGATATAAATAACCTCAGAAGTCTTGATAGTAGTAAAATGTATCAAAGTAATAGGAATGATAAGTTGTGAATATTTATTAGCTTCATTTTTAACATGATTTATTTCATTTTAAGTTGATATGATTTATTTTGTAGTAATGGCTGTGTTTAACAATCAGCTCACAAAATCCCTGAGAATTTAACAATTGGCGCTTGTGAGCTGTGTGTAGTCACATGGGAATAGAGAATATCAGACCTATTATTTATAGCACGTACTGGAATAAATTTCAAATGACTCTAAGAGATAAATGTAAAAATAAAATGAAATCACTCAAGTTCTAGAGAAGGTAGGATGAAGCCTTCTATAATCTGTGCGTGGGGAGAAGTTTCTAAACTATGGCTAAAATCCAGAAGCAATAAGGAAAAGGAGATTATATTAGCTTTATAAAATGAATTGAAAATTCTTTTTTTTCTTTTGCATTTTCTGGAATAATTTATAAAACAGGAATTAGTTTTTGAAAGTTTGATAGAGGCCAGGCAAGGTGGCTCATGCCTGTATGTAGTCCCAGCTACTCCAGAGGCTATGGCAGGAAGATCCTTTGAGCCCAGAAGTTCAAGATTGCAGTGAGCTACAGTCACGGTGACAGACTCCATGCCTGGGTGACAGAGTGAGACCCTGTCTCAAAACAACAACAACAATAACAAAAACCAAGTTTGATAGAGTTTACTTTAAAAGCATGCAGGCAGGCCTAGAGATCTTTGGTTTGGAAATTTAACTACCAGTTAAATTTCTTTAATCCCTGTGAGTCTATTTTAAGTTTCCTTTTTCTTCTTGGGTTAGTTTAGCATTTTATATATATTCCAGGAATTTATCTATTTTATCTCTTTGAAAACCTGTAATTATTTTCCTATCTTTATTTTTTGATCAGTGTTTTATTTACCTTTGTTGTCTCCTTTTATCCTTATTCACTTTTATCAAAAGTTTATCTTAGTACTCTTTTCAAAAATAGAGCTTTTTAGTTTTGTAAATCTCTTCTACTTAAAACATGTATTATATTGTTTCCTTTATTATATCTTTTTTCTTCTTTGGTTTTGCTTTGATGTTCTTTTTTATAACTTCTTGAGTTGGATGCTTAGCATACTTTGTTTCAACTTTTATTGTTTCTTCATAAACATATTTAAAAGTATAAATGTTCTTTCTAAATAATATTTTAGTTATGTACCATATATTTTGTATTTCCAAGTTCATTCAATTCTAGGTACTCAGTTTGATTATAATTTCATTTTTAACCTGTGAGTTATTTAGCAATATGTTACCTTCAAAATTTGAGACATTTGTAAAAGTTTTATATTATTAATTTCTTGTGTTATCTCATGTTTAGAAGATAAAATCTGCATGAAGGCTGGGTGCAGTGGCTCATGCCTGTAATCCCAGAATTTTGGGAAGCAGAGTAGGGAGGATCCCTTGAGCCTAGGAGTTGGAGAACAGACTGGGCACATAGCAAGGCCCTGTCTCTACAAAAAAATTTTTGAAAAATAGTTGCAGGGGTTGGGGATGCTGTGCACCTGTAGTAGTTCCAGCTATTCAGAAGACTGAGGTGGGAGGGATGGCTTGAGCCCAGGAGTTAGAGGTTGCAATGATCTATGATCATGTCCCTGCACTCCAGCCTGGGTGACAGAGTTAGATCTTGTTTCAGTAAAAAAATCTGCATAATATTGTCCCTGGGTTTATTGGAACTTTCTGTAAGCCTAGTCTACTAGTGAAAATATGTGCATGATTCTAAAAATACATACGTGCTATTTGTTGCATAAACTATTGTAGCATATATTTGTATATATATATAAAATCATACCATTGGAACATACATATTAAAGATCTGAACAATATAATTAATAGTATGAGTCTATTAATTATAATTTTTAGATAAAAATCTGTTTAATTTTTGCTTAGTACTTTTTTTCTCATTAAACTTTGTTTTAATGTGTCCTAAAATTCTATGAGAGATCTGTGGTCAAGTTGTTTCCATTAAAAAGTACTAATTTTAAAAACTAGTAACTTAAAACTGCCACACACACACACACACACACACACACACCCCAAAGGGGTCCACAAAACATTCTCCTTTCCTTCTGAAGGTTTTATGATGCATTGCTTTCATTAACCAGTCTTTTACTATTAAACTTAAATGGCCAATTGAAACAAATAGTTCTGAGACCAGTCTTTCACCACTGATTAAGACTGAGGTTGCAGGTATTAGGGGTATTATTCATTTGGGCTTTCTGGGCAGACTTGGTCACCTTGCCAGCTCCAGCAGCCTCCTTGTGCACTGCTTTGATGACACCCATGACAACTGTCTGTCTTGTGTCATGTACAGCAAAGCAGTGCAGAGGTGGATAGTCTGAGAGGCTCTCAACATACTGCTTAGGACATTTCTGATAGTCGGGTGTTAAAAAAAGCTCCCGATGATTTATCTGTTTCTGTACTTTGTCAGTTAGTGTAACCTATTATTAGGTGCATATGTATATTTGCAATGGTTATATCTTCTCACTGTTGTTTTATTTACCCCCCAACCTTAAATTCTGTTTTGTCAGCTATCATGATTGAGATTCTGGGTTTCTTTAGGTTTCTGTTTATTTTTTTTTGTCTTTCACTCTTTCATTTTCAAACTTGTTATGTCTTTTGGTTTTAAGAATGTTTCTCATAGAAAACATATTTTTGGATTTCGTTTTTATTTCTTAATACCATAGAGAGTATTTGTCTTTTTAATTGTGAATTAAAACGATTTATATTTGTTGTAATTTTTATTATATTAAGAATTATTTATTCCATATTTTATATTTTCAATTTACTCCACTTTCTTTTGTTTTCTACTGGCTTGAATATTAAATATTCTATTTTTGTTTCATTATGGCTAGCCTGAAGGCCCTTACTCATGTTTATTTATTCCTGTTAATTTCTTAAATTTATCAATATCTGTATATTCCTCCTAACTGGACAATTTAGTGGACTCATGTATATATATTAGTTATTGTTCATATTTATATATATGAATGCATATATATGAACTCACAGAAATATATCCTAATGGATCTGCTTCTCTGAATGAACCCTGTTATACCCAGATTCAGAAAGAGAGAAAAATAAGAGATAGGAAAAAGCCTAAACCTGGAAACATCAGAATAGAATTTAAGAACATCAAAGTTAATCAAGGAAATAATTAAAAAAACTTCCAGAGATAGTGAAGAGATCAGCAATTAGAACAAAAATAAGATTTGAACAGTACACAGAAGATGACAAAAGGGAAAAAATGTTTTTTAGATATCAAAGGAAAGGTCAGGCGCAGTGGCTCATGCCTGTAATCCCAGCACATTGGGAGGTGGAGGCAAGTGAATCGCTTGAGCCCAGGAGTTCCAGACCAGCCTGGGCAACATGGCAAAACCCTGTCTCTACAAAAAATATAAAAAGTAGCCAGGCATGGTGGTGCATTCCTGTAGTACCAGCTACTTGGGAAGCTGAGGTGGGAGGATCACCTTAACCCGATGAGGTAGAGGCTGCAGTGAGCCGTGATCGTGTGACTGCACTCCAGCCTGAGTAACAGAGTGGGATCCTGTCTCAAAGGAAAATAAATTTGAACCTAAAAGTGTATATCCAGACAAATTGTCTTTCAAATGTGATGGCCTAATATATATACTTTAGATAAGACCAAGAATGAAGTTTCGCCACACAAAGATACATACTAAAAACATGTTTGAAGCAATCCTCAATATTTAGGAAATATGGTAAAGGTGATAAAATTCCTTGGAAAAGTTTGTATATCCTCAGTAAAGTGAGAAAAAAAAAACGAAACTTACTATTTATCCAGAACAACTTATAATTAAAATTTGAGACAATATGATAGGAATGGTGAATGGGAATATATACATCGCAGGGATTTGACCTAATGAAATTGTAAGAACTGGTCAAGCAACCTCTGTAAGAAGATTATCTGTACTTCCCAATGCTAGAGCTTCGAAACTACAGAACTGGCAGTTGGGAAGAGGAGATGAAGTAAAGTGGAGGTGAGTAAGAACAAGCTGGAACCCACAAACTGAAGCCCGTGAGGACACACTACAATTTGTATTAGTGATTATTGCCTTTAACCTTGATTGTGCATGTTTGTTTATTGCAGAAACCACAGTCCTGCATCACAATTGCCAAGCACACACCTGGCCCAGGAGTCAGAGAAGCTTAGTGGGGAAGGTAGAGCAACTGGAGGCTCCACTGATGCTTCCCACAAAGAAGGAGAGCTGGCAGACAAGGGCTAATGCCCAGCAAACCTTTCACAGGGTTCTCTCTTGTGGCCCACCCTAATTAGAAATATACAGGAAAGGGAATTTTAGGAAGCACAGTTCAGTCTAGTCACGTTGACACATTACAAAGCCACTGCTCACAAGTATTTGCACCCTCCTTCCACCCTCCACATCTCCTAGCTTTCTTTCACATTTCCTGTTTCTTCACACTTTCTTGCTGACCACTGAGAGAGCTTCTCTATCTGTTCTTCCAACTCACTGCTTTATTCATCACCTTTATCCATCTTGCTATATACCTTATTCATTGTTTTATTTACTTCAACTGTTATATATCCCATCCTTAATATTCAACTTGGCCCTTTTTTATGTTTTCTTATTCTTGCTTCATATTGCTGATTATCAGCCTTAACCTCTTAATATATTTATCATCGCTATATTAATTTCTTGGTCCACCTCTTCTCGTAATGCTAATTTAGATGGCTTATGTTGTTGAGTTTGTTGTCTTTCTTATGTGATAGCTGTATTCTTTATATGGCTTTTTGATTATGTTGTCTTGAAAACTCTTCCTCTTGGAATATCCGTTACTAGCCATGGCTATGTGTTGGAAAAGGGCTAAATCCCAGCCTGCAGTTTATGTACCTCCAGATGAATTAAAGCTTTGGAAACTGCCCAGGGGATGGAACCTCGGGGTCTGCAGAACTGATGGTGATTATCCCAATTTTCCCACCACCACCAAATCATGTTGAGAGGTGAAGCCGGCTGGGCTTCTGGGTCAGGTGGGGACTTGGAGAACTTTTCTGTCTAGCTAAAGGATTGTAAATGCACCAATCAATGCTCTGTGTGTAGCTAAAGGTTTGTAAACGTAAAAGCATACCAATCAGCACTCTGTAAAATGGACCAATCAGCAGGACGCGGAAAGGGCCAAATAAGGGAATAAAAGCTGGCAACCCGAGCCAGCGGTGCAACCCGGGTCCCCTTCCAGCTGTGGAAGCCTTGTTCTTTTGGCCTTCCCAATAAATCTTGCTGCTGCTCACTCTTTGGGTCTGCACTACCTTTATGAGCTGTAACACCCACCACTGAGGTCTACACCTTCACTCCTGAAGCCAGCGAGACCACGAACCTACCCAGAGGAAGGAAGGACTCTGGACGCACCACCTTTAAGAGCTCTAACACTCACTGCAAAGGTCTGTGGCTTCACTCCTGAAATCAGTGAGACCACAAACCCACCAGGAAGAACGGACAACTCCGGACGCGCCACCTTTAAGAGCTGTAACACTCAGGGGGAAGGTCTGCAGCTTCCCTCCTCAGGTTACCGAGACCACGAACCCACCAGAAGGAAGAAACTCTGGACATATCTGAACATCTGAAGGAACAAACTCCGGACACACCATCTTTAAGAACTGTAATACTTACCGCGAGGGTCCACAGCTTCATTCTTGAAGCCAGCGAGACCAAGAACCCACCGGAAGGAACCAATTCCGGGCACAATGTCTCTCGTCCATGTTTCACATTTAAACTCTACAAGCAGTCTGCATAGATTTCATTCACGTTCCCTGGGAGTTTGAAATGAGAGTAGTACAGCAGTGAATGCCCAGGATACTGGTTGGCAAACACCTGCTTTTCATTCCCTCGTCTTCCTGCAGGGCTTTGGTACCACACTTGTAGTACCGTCCTGACACCTGTAGCTTAGGCTGCTGGTCCCAATCTCTGTGGTGACTGGGCAGGCCGTGATGGTCCACGTGGCAGAACAGAAACAGAAACAGAAACGCTGTTCCCCTTTGACCTCCTTCTAGTACCTACCTCTGGCTGCCTTTCCCCCAGGCTGAAGCAATTCTCTCTTTTCCCTCCCCCAACGTATAACAATCCCAAGTCTTCAGACTCCCCTGGGGCCTTCTCACAGTGTTTTATTTTATTTTATGGTTTGTTATTAGTTTCTCATATCTGTTTCCCTCTGGCTTCTATAGTTTCTCTAGGGTTGATTTTCAGAAGCAGCCAGTGGCCAATGTAGTTTTTCATCTTGACAGGATGAGAGAGTGGTTTATAGAATGAGCAGGTATATCATAGAAAGGAAAGAAACAGACAGGAGATGGATGAGTGTTAGGGAGGGAAAGGCTATGAAGGTACAGCAAGAGATACTGTTCTCTACATTTACTTTTTATTTTAATTAATGTGTGTGTGTGCACGTGTGCGTGCACACATGCATGTGTGTACATATACTTTAAAAGTGAAATAATACTGTCAGGCTTATAATAAAAATAACAGCCCTAATCCGTCTCTACTCCACAGTTCTGCTCCCTTAAGGCAAAATTTTTCAACTTTTATTTTTACTTTTTTTTTTCTGGTATTTGCTTGCACATTCTAAATAAATGCTTTTATTATTATTTCTTGATTTTAAAATGTTGGCTATTTTCTTTGGCTTCCTCGCATGGAGAATGAGGAGCTAGCCCAGGTGATCACTATGTTGGCCTTCCCACACATTCTCTTTCCCTCCTTTCTTCATTTCTTCAGTTCCAATATAGTTGAACAATATATGTTCTTCATTCTTCCAATATAGTTTCAATATAGTTGTTTTCATTATTAGCACTTCATGTTTGTACCGTTGTGTCCACGTGAATACAATTCACACCTTAGACATGTAGTACACTAAGATTATATTCCTTTTCTTATATAACATTTGATTTTCTTAGGATTAATACTTGCCTTCCCCCAGTTCCCCAAGTTGTTCAGTGTATCATGTGCCTATCTTAATTCTCTGACAGTTGTAGGATACTTTCAATAGAATTGAACACATCAGGCAATCTCTCCGATTCCTCCTCAACCGCCATGCGGGCTCTAACTTCCTGCTCCATGCTGCATTCTGTTCACACCTTCTCTTCATCAGGATCTTGGAAATTTCCTTTGCCTGCCTCCTTATGTTAGATTTCCAATTACATAATTTTGTATCTCCCTCTTTCTTGATTCATTCTCATGTTTGGTGAAGAAACTAGTATCTTGTAATAGGGTCCTAAGAGAGTCCATAAGAGGTAAAATTTATGTCTATGCATAGTGGTCAGTTGTTATTCAGGCTGACTCCAGTTTCTGAACATTGTTTTAGCAGCTTCCCACATTATAAATTCTGCATTCTCAGCAAAGAAGTTTTTCAGGTCATTTTCCAGTTGTGAGATTGCAGACATGTGGTTTTGATTCCACCAGTCAACTGCATCTGTGCCAGATTCAAAATCTGGGTCCAGAACTGAATTATTTGGGAAAAAGGCAGGGTCTGAGGTTCTTACTTCACTGGTGCAGTTCTGGGCCCGACAGTACAGCAAGACTCTGGAGTCTAAATGTGCGACCATAGCACCTGATTTGTCAACCTCCTGGTGATGGCAGAGGCCATAGGTTGGAACTGGCACTGGTGGCAGTAGCCTCCTGGTTTGATGGCTTGTTTGAGCAGCGTTGTGCTGTGGAGCTGGGTGTCACAACTGGAAGCACAGTCTGTTTCCTTCCCTCAGTCTTGAGCTCTCACTATGTCATAACTAGTCCTTTTGGCTTAAACTGGCTACAGTAATTTCTGCCTTGCTAAACTAACTTGGCCAATATATCCCTTGTATGCCTAAAGATGTCCTTGTCCTTCTGTAAGACATAAGTTTGGTCAGGTATATAATTCTAATTTGGAAACCATTTTCTTCAAAAATTAGAAAGCATTTCTCCAATGTCTCTGGCTTCTAGCGTTGTTGCTGAGAAGTCCAAAGCCATTCCATTTTGAGACCATGTACATGATTTGCTTCTTCTCTCTAAAGCTTTTCTGTTTTATTGCAAAGTAGTATTTATTCTTAATTTTTTTTGTTTTTATATAATCATGTTTTATTTACGTGTTATTAGTTTTTACAGACAGGGCTTCACTCTGTTGCCCAGGCTGGTGTGCAGTAGCACAATCATAGCTCACTGCAGCCTCAGATTCCTGTATGCAAGAGATCCTCCCACTTCAGCCTCCTGAGTAGCTGGGACTCTGTGCCCAGCTAATTTTAAAAATTTCTGATAGAGATGGAGTCTCGCTTTGTTGGCCAGGCTGGTCTTGAACTCCTGGCTTCAAGTGATCCCCCTGCCTTGGCCTCCCAAAGTGCTGGGATGACAAGTGTAAACCACTGTGCCTGGCAAAAGGTCATATTTTAAAGAGTCAAAGAGTTCTGTTGTCTTATGAAAACCAGCTTGTGTTTCCTCACTGCACCCCTCTCCATTTCCTTATCATCAGAAACAACCACTTTCACCACAATGTATATTAACAACATAATTAAATGTATTTTTGTGCATATGACATTGATCCCAGTAAATCTTTCAATATTATCACATTTGACTGTTATACATGTTTTTAAGAAAACATTATATATGAAAGCAGATGACTGCCTTGTATCTAAACAGACCGTGGGGTGTAGGAGTTAGAGATCCTCAAATAGCAGTTGTTAGTGGGTTTTCTTCCTCTGAAGAGTATTTCACTTATTAGGTGGTAGGATGTGACCCTAGGCTTGGGCCTGAAAATAGAAAGAAGGAGGTGTGGTGGCGCATGCCTGTAATCCCTATTAGTTGGGAGGGTGAGGCAGGAGAATCACTTGAACCCGGGAGGCAGAGGTCACAGTGAGCCGAAATCATGCCACTGCACTCCAGCCTGGCCAACAGAGGGAGACTCTGTCTAAAAAAAAAAAAAAGAAATAAATAAAAAAAGAAAGAAGGGGTGGGCAGGTAATTTTGGGACCACGAGGTTCCTGACACCAACATTCCAGGATTCCAGGGTGGGACTCCTGATCTGGCGAAGAGGCTGTGGAGTGAATCTAAAGAGCTGCAACTAGAAGCCCAGTAAGGTTGATGTGGAACTTCTTGGCTGAGCTCAGCATTAAGGGATTGGAATTCTGAGGCATGGAACCTGCCCACTGTAGCCTGGGCAGGGTGTGAATGGGTGGATGCCTCGCCTCAGCTGATCACTTAGGACTATATCTAAGCACCAGGAGAAACAGCAGGATTGGTGCAGAAGAAGTCACTTCCAAGCTGCTTAGGCTTCAGATGCCTTTAGTGTGACTGTGCATCATAACTCAGTCAGCTTTTCTAATGCTTGCTAAAATCTCCAGCCTTAAGGGAGAACGTTGGCTCGAAAGTAGCAAAACAGTGAGATAGGAACTAGCAGGACTCCCTTCTCAGACTACTGAGCATCCGTGAAGTATTAGATGTATGAAAGGTGTAAGGGGTCTAAGAGATACACTGATTTCCTGTTAATATGGACACTGGGGGCTGGAACACTACACTGGGGACTCTCCTGGAATGAGGTTGGCTGTTACTCAAGATACAGCCTGTGAAATAAGATGTAATGGTTACACATATTTTACTGATGTTCTCTCTCAATTTCTCTTGACACTGGCAACTCTGGTTACCTGTAATTTAATATTTTTTCGAGCAGCTGAAGATGAGGGGATGGGAGAGAAAGGAGGCAAACAGGGAAGCCTAGATTTGACATGATTTTTCTATGTCCAAAGCACACCCCTCAAGTTGCCCCTGTTGAACCCAAGCTGGTTTCTACAACTCACAAAGATACATTTTAATCCAATTTGTATATTTCTTCCATGCAAAATTATACTCTTGATAAAAGACAGGAAAGACGAGCCTAATAGCTTAAAGCCGAACATAAAGAACTCTGATCTTAGCTTCTCTGAACAGCAACCAAGAAATAAAATGACAACAACAACAACAACAACAACAAACAAAAACAAGAAAACCCAAATCATAAAATACCACAAAAAAAAACCCCATGCAAACAGAAACACTTGATGCATCATCACATCCACACACCAGGGTGAGCAACACAGTTTCAACAAACAATGATAAGTCTGATAGGAAATGTGGAGCAGGGTGGGCTGCTGGAGCTTTTCTGGAAATGAAAAGAAGCAAATGGCCCAAGCCAGGCCCCACATCTGTGCCTGTTGCTAAATGGCCTGTCTGCTCCATGACAGCTGTTTTCAAGGTCCTGGAAATTGGTTCCCTAGCTTAATCCAAGGTGAATTGGACCCACGGAATCTTTCAGTCACACTCAATTCTGCCATAGTCATATTTGCACAGACGTTGTGTCAGCTGTCCTGATTCCTTGGGCGATGTGGGGCTGGAGCTACGACTGTGACTAATGAAAGACACATTTGTCCTTTGTAGTGGAGGAAAAAGGGCACTACAGAACAGTTCCATGTATTAAATAGAAGGTGTAGGTTGGAAATGAACACACTGATTCCAATAAGATATGGGAGATTATTTAAATTTGATAGCAAGTGGTTATAACTTGAAGAAATTCAAATATGAGAGGTTCTAGAGGAGCATTTTTCACTAAAAAAAGGAAATCTCTAAAGTAAGCAAAAGTAATCAGAATGTATCAACTCAAGAGAGAACAAGATATGGCACTTGGAAAGGAAAGGTAATAACTGCAATAATAATGTTCAGGCTCTGTTATTTTTTGAGGCTGGTTCAATAAAATATAATGTAACATTAACAATTTCTTGGGAAAAAAACCAATCAACTGCTCTTCTCTTTTTATGTATGGCTCTATATTCTGCGTGAATTATTCACCTCTGTGCTTACTCCCTTGTACTCGGGCATCCGTGAGGAATTTTGGGATGTTAAATAACGATGAAAGTGAAATTTATAATATTTTATTTAAGAATAAATGTTAATTAAAACTTTATTTATAAAAGATTATCCACTTGTTTTTAATCTAAAAGCCTCCTCAATTTCAGCTATTGATTTCACTCCATTCAAATCTAGGATGAATGTATGTTGTAGTCTAGTGCATTATGCCATCTTTTTCAATTCAAAATACCCTATTCACAGAAGGAGTGATTTTTCTTCGTATTTGCTAACCAGTTATCTTTCCACAGGCTTTGAGGGATGGTGATGTATGGGTTATACACTGAGAGCAAAAGTAAGTTTGAGGTTGTGCTTTCTAGGCTTTTCTGTTTACTCAAGTTGGGCACCCAAACCTAACTGTAATGTTCAGCATGGGTCTCTTTGGTCCAGGTATCTCTGTATGATAATCTCAAGGGTCTCTTTAACTAAAGGCTTTACAAAGATAATAGAATGATTTGTTGAGAATGATTGAATCCAAACCCTGCAATTAAAACTAGTTCCCAACTTCAGCATGAATGTAGATAACAACCTATGAGCTATCATAAACTGGAATTTGATACCCTTTTTCAGTGTTTCCTCCTCTGTATGAGTGGTTCAGGGAACATTGTCTCTTAGGATATCTGTTCTCCTGGCTTCCCCTTTTTCTTGTCAATAGTCCATGCTCTTCAATGTCCCAGGCTATTTGTGCTGAGATGAGCCCATATTGCTATTTTCAGACATTTCTCTGGCTCTATGTATTTGAGGGCTAAAGTTTGCTTTGAGTATAGCCTTTATCGACTGTTTCTATAGACCTACTTGTGTCTGGAATGCTCTGGAAAATGCGGATGGTCTACTTTCCCTGTGCACTTGGGCACTAACTACGGAATCCATGAAGCCCCTCCACTCCATACTTCTCATCTAAGCACGGTCTTGCATCCACATTCTTTCTTCCAGAGGTGGTGTAGTCCTCTCACTATTGTCTTAGGTGATGTGAAGGGTTCTATTCACCTCCTTTTTTGCTGAAAAAATATGTCCCTCGTGGAGTCCAAGTGAAAATGGATTCCACTGAGTGGTACCAAGACAGTTCCTACTCAATGCCATTCATCACTCCCAGGCAACAAAGGCTCAGGAGATGTGCAATTCCCATCTACGCCATGTGCAGGAAACCTACTTAGACACAAGAATGTGTTGCAGGAATTAGGGAGAATTGCTCATACTTCTATAACAAACCAATCTCTCCCTCTCCTTCTCTTTTTAAATTCCTTCCTTCCTTTCTTCCTCCTTCCCTCCCTCCCTCCCCTCCAGATTCCTTCCAATTGCTTTGAAAAGAAGTTTAACTTACCACATACTGAATACAGAAAAATGGCTTCTTCACCTATCTTCCTGCACATTCTCAGTCTTGATTCTGTATCAGATTTATCTTCAATTTTTAGAAATAAGAAGCTTGAGCCATTCTTCCACTGAAACAGAATTTCTGGGAATGACAGTTGAGAAGTCTGTATTTTTAAAAATCTCCACTCTTTAAAAAGTACTCTAACATGCAATGTGCAGCCAGATTTGAGAACCTATAGACTGAATGTTGACTTCTGTGGCCATGATGTGTTAAATGCTACACTTAAATGCACTGGTTGTATTGGAGTCAGTTTAGTTTAAGTCTCTTTTTCATGGCCAGACTAGAGGGAAAGCATTAAGAAAGTGGTTTGTCATGCCAGACTGCCAAAGTTCAAATCCTGACTCTATCCTTGTGTGTTTTATTGAGCAAGTTATTTAATTTCTCCATGCTTCACTTTATTCATCTATAAAATAAGCATTAAAATAGTACTCATCTCATAGCATCATTGGATGATTAAAGATGATACATGTAAAGCACTAAGAACACGTGCTTGACACATAGTTAATGCTGCTGAAATGTTAACCATCACCATTATATCATCATGAGCAAATCACAGAGGTCTCCTAGAGTTTGAAAGGGCTTTAGAAGTTCATCTGGTCCTCAGGTAGTTGAATATTATTATGATCTTCATTTTACAGATTGGAAAGCTCAGGTTCCTAAGTATATGCCTTCCCAAGATGATTCAGAATGAAATTAACAATTACAATAACAAAAACAATAACAAGTAGTATCTATTGAGTGGGTTGCTACATGCCAACCACTGTATTAAGTGTTTGATGTACATTATATCCTCAACTCCATGGTTTTCAACCTTTATGAGCACACAAATCACCTGGAGATCTTGTTAAAATGTAGATTCTGATTCCCCAGGTCTTAGATGGGGCTCAAGATTCCACACCTCTAACAAGCTTCCAGATGACGGTCCTGCTGCTAGTCCAGTATCCACCCTTTGAGTAGCAGGGTTTAATCTTAACAACGACCCTATCTGATAGGTACTATTTTTTGTCCAACTATTTTTCTTTATCCAGTATTTGACTTACTTTTGGAACTCCAGTTTAATATCACTGACTCAGGGTCACAGATGTTTTTCATCAGACATGGGTAGTGACTTCTGGTCTTCTTTTGGTAACATTTGCTTTTCCTTACTATGTTACAACACTATAATTACACAGGCAGCACCCAATGATCCTAAGACATTATATGTAATTGCTGAAGTTTAAACTCTGACAAACAACTCACCATAGGAACTATAGGAGACACAGAAGCATGATGTTAAAATTTGCCACATTTCTTCTTTATCTCGGACATTTAGAAGAGATGATTCTGCTTATGAAGACATGAAAATACTATGGTTACTCAATAAGCACCTGTTTTTTGAGTGCTGGTGTATAATTAAGCACCTTGCTAGTCATAGATGTCTAGGGAGTACTAGCCAGGCCTAGCCAGGCACCAGTTAGGATAAGTAACTTGAACTAGGGTTAGTGGGAGCTCTCACTTGAGTAGTAGGAGGTGTTGGTTGGGACCTCTGGGGACCAGGTGCTGAGACAGAATGAGGAATGCAATAGATTTATTGCACTGAAGAGTAACATTTGTGAAGAGAAAAGGGGAAGGTAAGGATTGGACGTGAGGCACTGTCAGACCATGCCATTCATCACTCCCAAGCAACAAAGGCTCAGGAGATGTGCAATTCCCATCTACGCCAGGTGCAGGAAACGCGTTTAGACACAAGGATGTGTTGCAGGAGTTAGGGAGAATTGCTCATACTTCCATGACAAACCAACCTCTCCCTCTCCCTCTCCTTCTCTTGTTAAACTCCTTGCTTCCTTTCTTCCTCCTTCCTAATTCCAGATTCCTTTCAATTACTTTTAAAAGAAGTTTAACTTACCACATACTGAATACAGAAAAATGGCTTGTTCACCTATCTTCCTGCACATTCTCAATCTTGATTCTGTATCAGACCATGATACTGACCTGACAAAGTCTCTGCAAGTCCACTGGGGAGCTCTGAGCACAGATTGTTGATTAGAGGAGTCAGCATTAGTGGATGGTTATGCCTAGGGGCCACCCAAAAAGAGTTTGACGTGGGCTCAAAAGCTGAAGCAGGCCTGAATGAGTTAACAGCTAGAACTGTCTGCTAACTCCACTCCTGCGCAACATGTTCTTTCTTGAAGGGGGGCCTGCAACATGGGCTACCACAGAAAACAACCAGGAAAGCTGAAGATCAAACTAAAATATAAGGAACCAAGGATTCTAAGCTCAGTGAAATGGGTTCAACTCAAATAAGGTCAGGATTAAAAAAGATGGGAGGGAGTGTTACAACTCGGGAATGATCTGAACCTTTGGCTTGACACCGGCAAGAATTTAAGACTTTCTTTGATGGGCAAGAGAAGGCACAAGGCATGGAGGGGTCACTGACTTTAAGGGCCAGGGGTGTGATATACAATTAAAAATATATAAAGCATTCAATAGCTATCTCTGCTCTAAGCAGGGACATGACTTTAAAACTTTGGGGACATATAACATTTGCTGTATGCTCTGCTGCTCAGTGGCAGAGGCCAAATGGCATAGATACCACTGTTACATAGACATGTATAGGTCTGGTATGATGGATAAGGAGGTAGGCCCTGGAATGAGACAACTGATCCAAGTCCTAGTACTATTCCTTCAAGTTCTGTGACCTTAAGAAAGTTATTTATCTCCACAACTTCAGTTTATTATATGTAAAAAAAATAGACAAAAAGACTATGAGATTTTTTGTTTTTGCTAGTTTATGAATACTACACAGAGTTCTGGGTCTTGGTTACACTTTCAAATAGGGAGAAAGGCAGTGTCAACATGATTTAATTTGATGGGCTCTCAGAAAGCCGCCTTCCTAACTTCCCATATCCATACATCCCTATATTGAAGGGTTTGGAATTTTGAAGTGGGAGGCAGTTGGGGGAAAAGAATGGTAACTTGTATTTATTTGTTTTGAGCAAGGATCTCTTGCTATATCACCCAGGCGGGAGTGCAGTGGCTCTTCTCAGATGTGATCATAGCACACTACAGCCTCGAACTCCTGTGCTCAAGCGATCCTACCATCTCAGGCTCCCAGGTAACTGGCACTACAGATGTGCGCCACTGCACCCACCATGGAATAGTAACTTTGAGCATGGGCAGTTTCCCAGAAGCATAGGCCTGTGTGGCTACTGCTTGGGTGTGCGTGGCTGACAGTGGAAGGAAGGTGAAAGGAAAGAAGGTCTGTTTGTCCAGAGGGCAGAATCAGAGCTTTAGGTTTCTGGGAAGGGAGAAACAATTGAGAGATGGAGGAAAGTGTCCAGGGAAGAAGAAAAAGACAAATCCAATTTCAGTGAGAGCAAATTTTGAGTAGCAGAATCTGAGAGAGTCCTGGGAAGCTTGTAGAGAAACTAGAAGCAAATCATAGCATGGAAAGCAGAGCAATCATGTCTATGGGATGAACAGAAAGGTTTGAAAACTGCATGATTAGGTCAAAGACAGGAAGTTAACTACCAAAAATGTTATGAGCTGTTTTCCAGAAAACAAGCTTTACTTGATACAGAAAGGGTAAAGGTTAGCTCCAAAGCAGAATTTCTTGTCGACAAAGACTGACATTATAAATCAACAAAGGAGGTTGTGAAATTCACAACCATTGAAGACAGCCCCGGCGTGGCCCTGCATGAAGTTGAGAAAACAAGAAATAACCACTTTTAAAGCCTTTTAGCCCTAGGATTCTTTGATTTATGGAAAAATTTAACATCTTTACTTTTTCTACTTCACCTATCATCTGATGTGCATGCAGCAAAGGTCTGAGTGTGTAGTTTACTGAATAACTAGCCCAGAAACCCACCGGAGCGCACACACACAGTGAGGTGACTCTGTCACCCACGGAGTCACTAAAATGACATCAGTAAATCATCAGATATGCCCAAGAGGGCATTATAAATCATTTAGAGTTGCTATTAATATTTTAGACATGTTCATTTTTAGCAGTGTGTTAAATTTTAGTGTTTGCATTCCATTTTAATTTAGCACTTGATAATTGAAAAATGAGGCTGTTAAAAAATGATCTTAGACTTTTTTTTTTTTTTTTTTTTTTTGGCTAATCATTTAAGGAATTAATAGAATAAGGGAACTGGTCACTGCTAGATTCATTTTCTCTAAAATTGCTGCCTGGCACTTTGGATACTTATTCTCTTGGAGTAGGGGACGGTGATAACCATTGGTCTTCCTTGGTAAGGAAGACACATTTTGATCTCCCTTCCAGGCTGTGAAGCTCTTACTTTATGTGGCACTGTGGTGACTGGTAGGGTAAACAATTTATCCCAATTTGTCCAGGGTTTTCCTGGTTTAAACACTCCTAAGAGATGCCTCAGTTCAAGGCCAACTGAACTGGCTGGTTACCCTGGATGCGCCCAAAGTCCAGAGTACTGGCTCCTGGAAAAATGGTAAATTTTTTTTTTTTTTTTTTTTTTGAGATGGAGTCTGGCTCTGTCGCCCGGGCTGGAGTGCAGTGGCCGGATCTCAGCTCACTGCAAGCTCCGCCCCCCGGGTTCCCGCCATTCTCCTGACTCAGCCTCCCGAGTAGCTGGGACTACAGGCGCCGCCACCACGCCCGGCTAGTTTTTTGTATTTTTTTTAGTAGAGACGGGGTTTCACCGTGTTCGCCAGGATGGTCTCCATCTCCTAACCTCGTGATCCGCCCGTCTTGGCCTCCCAAAGTGCTGGGATTACAGGCTTGAGCCACCGCGCCCGACTGAAAAATGGTAAATTTGATCACAGTAGTCTTTAGCACCTTCTTACTTTCTTTCTGTGACCTGCCTCTTGTATCTACTTTGGGAAAATCCCATAATTTAGTCTATGGGACTGATTTAAGTCATGTGTTTGTCTCTCAACAATCACCGTGGCCAAGAAAGTGGACTACGCTGATTGCCCAAGCCTGAGAAACATATCCAGACTTAGATGTGGGGATGGAATAAAGTCAGTCTTACCCGAATTATCTGCAAATGGCAGGGAGGTGCCTCATCAAAGGAAAATTGAGAGGTCTATTACCAAAAGAAGTAAATGAATGATTTTCATGCAGGAAAAAGCTAGAAATGAACACTTGAAGTAGCTATTTAAATTGAGTTGGTTTGAGGACAAAATGAGAAAATATAAAAGCATTTTATAAACTAAAATGTACTGTGCAATTTTTAAAAAGGCTCTTCTTTTATTAATTGATGTACTACTCTGCTCAGAGTTTAAAAATAAAAGGTTTTGAAAGCCTGCACTCTGATTTGATTAGTGGAAGATTCACTATAAACCCATGCAAATAAAACCAGCATAGCCTTACTGGGAAAGTATAGCTGTAGCATATTCTTATTTTCTTTTTTGTTTTTCTTGTTGACCTTATGGAGGAAAAAATCATAGAGGGAGTGAGGAAAAGAAAGAGAAGCTGGATAGCATTGCATATCAAGAAAAATCTGTGGTCAACTAAACATGCTTTCCCCATTTCAAACATACTGTTTTATTTTGAAAAGTAAATATTGATTTTCTCAATATGAATGATAATTTAACATGGGTATAATGATTATATAAACATTAATTTTAAGCGATCGCTACTTAACCTAATTCCATTTTTTCCCTTTTGTTTCTTGGAGAGAATATTTATTTTTCCTTCAATATTTCTGCTGTTCAGAAACCTATATACAGTAACTGATGTCAGCAAGATTGTGGAGTAGGAAGCCGTGGACCTGTCTTCCCCTATAAACACATCATTTCAGCAACAACTCATAGACAAATTACCTGTGTGATGGAAATCCTCAGCTTTTCTTTGTCTGGTGAAGACAGTTTTTCCAGGGGTAAACAAGACCTGAGGAAGTTTATCACCACTAGACATGCCTTACAAGAAATGCTAAAGGGAGTTCTAAAGTTGAAATGAAAGGATGCCAAATAGAAGTATGATAGCATAAGAAAGTATGAAACTCATTGGTAGAGGTAAATATATGGACAAATACCAAATACTGCATTACTGTAATGGTGGTGGGAAAATCACTTTTAATTCTAGCACAAAAGTTAAAGGCAAAAGTATAAAAAATAAATATAACTAAAAATATGTTAAAATACAAAATATAAATAACATAAAATGTGACAACAATAACATAAACTGAATGTATGTAAGGGGAGGAGAAATTAAAGTATGGAGTTTTGGTACACGATTAAGTTGTTATTGGCTTAAAACAGACTGTTATAAGATATTACACGTAAAAGATATTTTATGTAAGTCCCAAAGTAATCATACACAAAAAATAGAAGTTACCTAAAAGAAGACAGGAACCAAAGCCTACCACTACCAAAAAAAAAAAAAAAAAAAAAAAGAAATGTAAAACATAAAGGAAGGCAGCAAGAAAGGAAAAGACAGGTTAGAAGAACGACAAGGCTAGTAGAAAACAATTAACAAAATTGTGATAGTAAATTCTTCTTTATTAGTAATTATTTTAAATGTAAATGAATTAAACTCTCTAATAAAAAGACATAAAATAGCTGAATGGATTAAAAATAAGACCAACTATATGCTGTCTACAAGAAGCTCATTTTAGATTTAAAGATGCACATAGGCTGAAAGTAAGGAGATGGAAAAGGGTATTATATACAAATGGTAACCAAAGGAGAGCAGGGTTGGCAATACTTACATCAGTCAAAATAAACTGTAAGTCAAAACTATTACAAGAGACAAAGGAGGACATTATATAATGATAAAATATTCAATCCACCAGGAATAAATACGTTTGCATCTAGCATCAGAACACCTAAATATATGTGGCAAACATTGTCAGAACTGAAGGGAGAAGCAGACAACAATACAATAATTGTAAAAGACTTCATTACCCAATTTTCAATAATAGAACATCCGGGCAGACTATCAATAAGGAAATGGAGGACATGAACAACATTATAGGCCAAATGGATCTGATAGACATATATAGAACATTCCACCCAACAAAAGAACCTATTCTTCTGAGAGTACATAGAACATTCTCCAGGATAGCTTATATGTCAGGTCATAACACAGTTTTGACAAGTTTAAGAAGATTGAAATCATTTTCTGACCCTGATGGAATGAAACTTAAAATCAATAGCACAAGTAAAATGGGAAAATTCACAGGAATATGAAAATGAATCAACACACTCTTGAACAATCACTGGGTCAAAGGGGAAACAGAAAAAAGGAAATTAGAAATACCTTGGGACAAATGAAAATGAAAACACAACATGCCAAAACTTACGAGATACAACAAAAGCAATACTACAAGGGAAGTTTAAGCAATAGAAACCTGCACTATAAAAGAAGAAAGTTCTCAAAT